>NC_057798.1:761782219-761852967 GCF_018294505.1 Triticum aestivum | reverse complement strand
ATGACGTCACGACGAGAAATTCCATTCGCTTGAGTGTGTATATTCAAGGGGGGGGGAATAGAGGCACCAGGAGAAATGTTTTGTGTGTGTGGTGTTTATGTTAGTATGTGTGGGTGTGAGAAGATAATGAGACGTGGGGGCAGAGGGTGTGTCACCGCGTGAGGTCTGGTGGGTCGAGGTGAGGCCCTTCGTTCGGTTCCATCCCGCGCCACATTGGTCGGCCCGTGACGCATTTAGGAAGATCCATGGATGACTAGTCGTACAAGACAAAGATAGCAGAATTGTGAAGGACTCTGTGTCCACTGACAAAGCCGGCTAGGATTTGTAACCCTAGGTTCTCGGACTAAGGTAACCCCTTTATCTCCGATATTACTATTCATACAACCTAACTTTAAGGGGCATCCTACAGAATGCTCTGCTAGAATCATACTCGTCGATTAGGAAGAGAGGTGTGAGACAATGCGTGAGAGACAGGCCTAAAGATAATATGCGTATATGAGACACGTAGGCAGGTCCATGTATATAGAAAGGGTCGATGGGGATTGTGCGTGTGTATGCTTGCGAGAGGAAGAGTGCTTGCGATAAAGGTTAGTGAAAACAGTTGTAAATGGTTACGAGAGGGAGGGAGGGTTATATCTAGAGCATGTGTGCGAGAAAGACACCTCGGGTGAGAGTGTGTGAGCATGTGTGAAACACCACCGATGGAGAGTGAAACTACACGTAAAAGACTGATGTACACAGTGATTAAAGATATAAATTTTATCCAAATATTAGGATGAGATCATGATATTTGCAATTCACGCAAGGAGTGGTCATTGATCCATCAGACATCTAGATTCTATTGAATTTGAGCATGTCTATGTTATTATTCGACACAATTGATCCACATAGTTAGTATTTTGAACTCCAGACAATGCATCGCTTTAGCAATCGAATATAAACGTGAGTATAGTTCATGTTGTGTGTGTAAAGCACATTATACATACGAAAGTTACACAATGAACATTATAAATAGCTACCTATGAACTAGCATACATTTGAATTCAACTTAAGGTGGTTTTAAAAAATCAAATTCAACATGAAGTCCATTCAATTATTTGAATTTGATATCATGGCATTTGTAAATCATACCTAAATTATGGGGGCACCAATCTTTGCTCTGATTTTGTACATAATAGCATATGTAGTAGTGTACAAAATAGATTCAAATTTAGCTCCTCCATTCCAAGATAATCGTAGTTATAGGATTTTCAAGTGTCAAAATTTCAAAAATAAGCGGATAATTTAATGATGTTTTCAAACATACAAGGTCAAATATAACATTGTCTATTTAGGTCAATCCTCATAGTTCAAGCGTACTCTAAACGTGAATGCTTGTGTTTCAAAATTTCGAACGAAGCGCCAAAAGAGCCTCTACTCGCCCGAAACCGCGTGAGACCAATGTTTGGTAGTACAAGGAAATTACTTTTCTAATAACTTCGACCCATGAAACCTACCGGCCCGACGTCCAAAGGTCTAAACTGGGGTAGGTTTGTAACTTCATCTAGACGCCACGCAACCGCCTCCGAAAAACATTCATACACAATGGCCGCCTAAGAAAACATGCGTGCCGCCGAAATGGCTCCCGCCCACTATTTGGGACATCTGGGATTACCATCCTACCCCCGACCCGCAGTAGGTCCGAAATTAAGAGGGGGGCAAAGTTTGTACTTTCCCCAAATTTCAAACAAGCGCGTCCCATCTTCTATTCAAAAAAGCCAAAAACAAGCGCGTCCCAGACCGAAACATGGTTCTCCCCCCGCCCCGCCCACCCATCCGATTCCCCATTCGTACTCCGTGCGCGCCAAAACTACCTTTCCACCAGCTATGAAACCCCGGCGTCCTCCGTCCGCCACCCCATCCCACCCATCAACCGCCGCCCTCCTCCATCACGCCGGAGCCGATACCCCGACGTCATCGTCCACCGCAACCTCAACCGCAACTCCCTCCATGGCTAGTAGTTGAAGCCGAGGCCGAGCCGTCCATACGCGAGCCAGTTCAACCACGCCGTCCTGCGCCTCACCGCTGCCGCTCCAACTTCCACTACAAAAAAAATACACTTCCGTGATGATACGTATTTGTCACAGTAGGTCGCGTTTTTTGTCATGCATGTACATCCATGACAAATTTATGACAGAATCAAGATAGTCATACCTGTGCTGTCGTAGAAGTGTTCCATGACATTACCAAAATTATCATCACGGAAGTGTCCACTTCCATGACGATAAATCGTGCATCACAGAAGTGCTTTCGTCAAGGGTGACCGACACATGGCATCCACCGTGACGGAACGCCGTTAAGCTATCGGGTCGGGTTTTGAATCTAATAACCCGTTAACAGCCCCGACCAATGGGGATTTTCCACGTGTAAAATCATCATTGGCTGGAGGAAACACGTGTCGGCTCATCGTTGGGATAGATGGCATCCACTCATTGGACGGAAGGCGCCTATGATACATCGACACGTGGCACAGCCCAACAGAGGCCCATTCCTGTGAAAAGGCCGACCCAGTAAAAATTAGCAGGCCAGCCCATATAAGGCCTACTCGTGTCAGGTCCATTTAAGCCCATAGCCCATACGAGATGTGCCAATTCGGCCCGTCAATAGCCAGTTAAAGATTTGACACCATTGCATCCCATTGTTAGTTCAATCCCGTTAACAGCCTGCTATATATTTGGGCTCAATATCAGCCCGATGAGATTTCGGCCTATTAACGGCCCATTTAATGGATGGGCCAATTTTTAGGATGTACATCTTTCAGCCTTTTAGTGACCCATTTAAATGTTGGGCTAATTTCCGGCCCGGTGTGTCTTTCAGCCTATTGATGGCCCATAAATCCGATGGGCCATTTGTTGTCAGACCTGAGTTTCGGTCTTTTAGCGGCCCATTTAAGTGTTGGGCCAATTTCTGGCCTGGTGTCACTTTTAGCCTGTTGACGGCCCATAAATTAGTTGGGCCACTTGTAGTCGGACCTGAGTTTTGGCCTTTTAGCGACCCATTTAAGTGTTGGGCCAATTCTCGGCCTGTGTGCCTTTCGGCCTGTTAACGGACCATAAATGAGTTGGGCAATTTGCAGTCGGACCTTAGTTTTGGCCTTTTAATGGCCCATGCCCTTCATTGTCCAATACCAGCCCGGTTTCTCTTTTGGTCTGCTAAAGGCCCACAACATAGTTGGGCCATTTACAATACGACCTGACTTTTGGCCTCTTAGCGGCCCATGGTCTTCATGGTCCAGTACAAGCCCGCTGTCTCTTTCGGCCTGCTAAAGGCCTACAGTATAGTTGGGCCATATGTAGCCCAAACTTAGTAACGACCTGTTAACGACCCGTGAAATAAATTGGGGCCACCTGTTGCCCGCTTCGATGTCGGCCTGTGAACGACCCGGTAGGTAAGAGGGCCGACCATTAACTTTCGGCCTAGTAACGGCCCATTAACTTAACGGCCCACTAAAGTTCGTACATGTCTTCAGGCCAAATTAGATAATTTGAGCCCATTACGATGAGCAATTATGCACAGGACCAAAACCAATCAAGCAAAGGTACGGCATACAGGGAATGACGTTGCACATCCAGCATATATTACAGGAAATTACATCCACTCGGCAATCAAAGATTGATGCCAGTGCAAATAAATGAGCAGAACCTAACCATCTACAACGTCACAATCTGCAACCTCAGCACAGATGATGCCCATAAGCATGTGGGCAAGTTCTTTCTGATTTGCTACACTGTCTCTGAAAACATTGATCAGTTGTTGTGTCGCACGACTCTGCACCTCCGATTCATCCACCATTTCCATCATTGCTTTAGCCATTAATTGGTTCACAAACATACATTTATTCTGTTGCATTCGAGACAGAGGATACTAAACAGATTCAGATGACGATTTTGGCAGGCTTGTATTATTGATAGTGGAGAGTGTCTCGACCACTGCATCATAACATAAATTAGGACGGGAACCAAACAGATTAATCATGAGTTATTTCCATATTACTTGGCCTATATTTACTGGAAAGAAACAATGGGGTTGCCTTGCTGTTTTCAGAGTTTGTCTTCTTATCTTCAGCAGCCTGCACAAAATTAACACACTAGCATTGCTATCATTGGCAAGTCAGATAATAGGAAAGCAACATTGACACAACGAACGTTTGGGCAACTAGGCTACACCAAATTAACACAATATGGCACAGCTATCATCAGCCAGGTAAGGTAGCACGAAAGCAACATTGACACAATGAATGAATGGGCAACCAGAGAAGCACTACAATTCAGTAATGTACGTGACATGAGATAGTACATTCATGCAGCTCAGTATGCAAAACTACGAGGCAGTTTTCCTTACAAAAATCAACATTGGCACCTTTAACATTTTGCTACAACTAATTTTAGATCAGATAAATGTTAGATTCACGCCGATTAACAAAATACATGTTGATGTAGAAACATAGTGATATACAACAGGTACTTACATCAGCATTGGAGCACAGAGAATTCCCGCAAGATATTTTCCTCCAATACAATCCCAATGGAGGAAGTCTTCTATCGTTTAACCTTATTTTCTAAAAGAGAGATGGGTAAGAAACATGTAGAAAATATGATCAGAATTCTATAAAATTTCATGATGCAAGGATACGCACACGCTTCTTAGAATGGAGTTGACATTATTTTGCTGGACTGGAGCGGACTAGTTCTTTGTCCACTGGAATCTGCTTATTATCAGTGGGAGTTGGGTTTCTCTGTGCTGGAGCAGTATCTATGAAAAATGGAGTTGGTTTATTATCTCCTGGCATTTGGATCTTTTGCAAAGACCTGGTTTGTAACCCTTCAAATTCTAACATAGCCGTCTTCCCCTTGCATGACTTATATAGAAGAATGGTGATTCAGTTATAAAACATGCTACAGCAGAGATGGAATAGGTACTGAAGAATATAAAGGCATGACATATTGACATGTATTCCCTCCATCCGGAAATAAATGGACGGGTCTAGGCGTATTTCAGTTCTAGATACATCCAGTTTTATCCATTTCCGCGACATTTAATCCGGACGGAGGGAGTATTATGTAAGAGCTAGGGATACGACAGGACAACACAGTAAAAAAACACTGAAAACCCCACTATAGAACCAAAGTATTCAAACCCACTGATATGAGATAGTACACTCATGCAGCTCAGGATGCAAAACTACCAGGCAGTTTTCCTTACAAAAATCAACATTGTGGCCTTTAATCATTCATTTTGCTACAACTAAATTTAGATCAGATAAAGGTTGGATTCACGTCGATTAACAAAATACATGCTGATGTAAAAATATAGTGATATGCAACAGGTACTTACATCTACATTGGAGCATAGAGAATTCCTGCAAGAATCTTTCCTCATAAACGATACCATTGCAGAAATTCTTCTACCTGTTAAGCTTATTTTCTAAAAGAGAGATGGGTAAGAAACATGTAGAAAATATGATCAGCATGCTATAAAATTTCATGATGCAAGGATACACACACGCTTCTTAGAATTGAGTTGACATATTTTTGCTGGACTGGAGCGGACTAGTTCTTTGGCCACTGGAATCTGCTTATTATCAGTAGGAGTTGGGTTTCTCTGTGCCGGAGTAGTATCTATAAAATCTGGAGTTGTTTTATTATCTCCTGGCGTTTGGATCTTTTGCAAAGGCCTTGTTTGTAACCCTTCAGATTCTAACATAGTCATCTTCCCCTTGCATGCCTTGTATAGAAGAATGGTGCTTTAATTATAAAACATGCGACAGCAAAGAGATGGAATAGGTACTGAAGAATAGAAAGGCATGACATATTGACATATATTCCCTCCATCCGGGAAAAAATGGATGGGTCTAGGCGTATTTCAGTTCTAGATACATCCTTTTTATCCATTTCGGCAACATGTAATCCGGACGGAGGGAGTATGGTGTAAGAGCTAGGGATACGACAGGACAACACAGCAAAAAAACACTAGTTGAATGTAAAACTATATGCTAGCGGAATACGTACAGAAATAACTAAGGCAACATACACGTGTATGATTGGGAAAATAAGATGGCATTGCAACAGAGCACTAGAACAACACTTCAATGTAAAAAAACATGGTATGGCAGACAGATGAAGTACATACTGATGAATAACAATGCATAAGATATTCAGAAGCATGATGTCCAAATTAAGCAGATGGCATTGCGATAGAGTAGAATGACAGTACTTGAATTTGAAAACATGTTATCATGAGTGGAATAGGTACTGAAAAACAGGAAGGCATGCCATATTTACATGCATGATCAGCATGCTAAGCACATGGCATTGCAACAGAGTAGATACACTCCAGGACATTATATGCATGTTTTACCCATATCACAGGCCAAGTTAGTGCAAGGACCTTGTGGGGTGAAGAGGATTCATCATCTTTCTACAAGTCTTCTAAAGAACTGCCTTTACATGTTCCATCATATTGGGTATCATTGACATCAAGTTTATTGGCCTTTACATTCCTCCGTGAGGTTCTTGTGGATATATTAGTGTGTGCAATTATATCTGACATGCATGGAAGACAACTAGTAGTTAGATTTATGTAAATGAGTTCCTGTAGGAGATGACATAAATAGTAGGACTGGGGATAACTAGTAGCAACAGGTCTCATAAACTAAAGGGAGAACACGGATGAAAGCTACAGAATATGTATCGTTTGTACTCGAGATTAACTAGATGGCACACAAAAGTATTAAAGAACAAAATAGGTAAGTGATATAATACTATAATCACCAGCCTGTGGGATAGCATTGGCTGATGGATGATAACTATGGAACAGCGTTACCTAAAGAACAAGTATCTTAGCTGAACTATGGAACAACGTGAACTCCTGAACAAGACCCATAAGAGATCAGCATGAATATACAGTGAAATGTGATGATCTATTTTCCGTGCTTAGATGAATAACAAAGCCATAAATGTTGCACACAAGTAAGATGAGGGGGCAACCTATCTGGCTGCCATCCATAGGAGTGAGCATCATGTGCTGACCTGTCGATGGCCCTGCAGTTGTTGTGGCTATCCATGTCGGCCACGCGCATTCGATGCAGGGAACTGTTGAGTGGGGACTGTAGCTCCCTTCTGGTGTATGCTTCCCTTGTTGGAGCAGCTGCGGTGAGTCGGAAGACGGTGTGTCTGAAGATGCAGATAACACATAATGTTAAGAACGACATATCTATTTGATCTGAAGAAATACACTAAGAGATCAATAACAAGGTATGAGAGTGGTCACACATATGTTGACTGAAGACTAAATTGGGGTCACACGATTTTATTTTATTTTGGTACTGTCCGATCTACGTCGGATGGCTTGATGGCCGTCTTGTGCCTCCGGCTGACAGTGTTCGGAATCTTCCCGGAAGAGCCAGCGACCAATGGCAGAGCAGCCTGCCTCCACCGTCTATGGCCCCGGCCAAAACCCCGCTCCCCTCCCCACTGCATTGTCGTGGTTACGCCGCCCCTGGGCCAATCCACAAAGACTCCCCGTCATCCAGATCCGGCGGTGGCAGTACCTTCAACCCACACAACTCTAAAAGATAGCCATCTAAGCGCTGCTTCCGCGGCGAACTTGCGGCCCCGCACCCTTACGTTAGACACCAGCCAACCGGCAGCCTAGGAGCTCCGCCGCCTCGAGGCGTGTTGCTTCCCATTGGGAATCGATTGGCCCAGAATAAAAATTCAGACAACTGACGCCTAAATAAAGTGATTTCAGATGAGGGTGCGACCTATCTGGCGGCATGGTGAAGTAGGCAGGTCCAGCTGCCAAGTCGGTGAGGCCGACGCGGTTGCGGTGGCGACCGGCGGCAATGAAAGAGCGATGGCGTGACGGTCGACGGCTACGCGGAAGCAGCGCCAGGACTCTGGACAGATCCGAAGTTGGAGCTGCTCCGGTGTCGTGAACAACGGCGGAGGTGAGTCGGCTCCGGTACGATTCACGCGGCCGTCGTCGAGGCAGCACCAGCAGCACAGAGTAAGAGGCACATGGCCCAGTGCACGATGGCAATTGGACAGCGTCTCCGGCATTAGGGAGGAGGGCAACTGTGAAATTGGTACGGTGGGGGGCGCCATGGAGGTGGGGCTGAGGTTTTGCAGCTCGGGAGAAGGGAGCTTCCCGGGGAGAAGGTGATTTGGCGCCCACGAGGTATGAATGGGGGCGGGCGGGGTGAATTGGGAGGGGAGTGGAACCATGTCTTATGGACGTATTTGTCTGAAATGTGAGGGGGAGTTACAGTTCTACCCTTGCCTATAGGCTTCTCGGCTTTGGTCTGTGTACTGAGGGTCGGGGATAGTAGAGTAACTTTGCTTCTCCCCAAATAGTGGGCGGGAGCGATTTCGGCGAGGAGGGCGTGTTTTGAACTATAGTGGGCGCGAGCGATTTCGGGCGAGGAGAGCGTTTTTGAAATAGTGGACGCGAGCTATTTCGGGCGAGGAGAGCGTGTTTTGCCGACCATGGTTTATGAATTATTCGGCACATGTTATTTCGGCCGAGGAGAAGGCGCGCTCTGATGAAGTTACGAACATACCCTCGATGTACAATGGGCCAATTGATGCGTGTCCCACATAGGACGGTAATTTCGCGTCTCCCATTTATTTGCTTGGGCGAATTCCACCAAGCAGAGAGGATGTTTAATGGTTCATTCAAATTTTGGGAGAACGAGCATCCACGTCTACCTTACCAAGTCGATTCGAATCAAATTTTGAAATATTAGCTTGCCACTTATTTTTTAGATGGAGAGATGATGCTCGGGAGTAATGTGTTTTTACATGCTCATTGCTAGCGATTTACTATATGACAAATAGTTGACCCACTCAAAAACGCGAATCAAACCCAAAATGAAATATCTCGATTCAATGAACTAGCTCGTTCACTAGGTCAAAATAGTGAACTAAATCCAAAATTGAACACCTCAATCGAGTAGCATGTTGTACAGTATTATAGTACTCCATGAACATGTTGAAAGTCAAATTAATGAACTTGTTTGATATACGCATATATCCGTTCATGTGTGGATTGCAGACAGCATGTTCACCAATTTAAATATTTGAATGCAAGTTTATATCGAAACATGGTTTATATAAGTATTTGATGCATAAAACGCGACCTCCCCCTCTCCCGGACTCCTGTTCTCTCTCTCTCTCACACACACACACACACTCTCTCGCCGGCAATCTTCAATTCTGTCGCACGCATCCGACACAAAAACCTTGTTGGTCCCTCTCCCTTTCTCTCCATCTCTCTCTCTCTCTCTCTCTCTCTCTCTCTCTCTCTCTCTTTGTGTGTGTGTGTGGGGGGGGGGTCTTTCTAGTTCGCATTCATATATACACCATCTATAAGTCTCTCTCGCACACTATGTATGATACTCTAGCTAGTCCAAGCTAGATATCTTGGGTGCACTCATCGTACGCACACAAATTCCTTGGCTCTTTGCCCGTAACTCTCTCATGCACCACTATGTCGTCTCGGAGCTCTCCCCCCTCTCTCAAACTCTCCATCCACCTGGGTCACACATACACATGCATATCTCACTCGCACTTGATAGGCCCATCTAAAACTCTATCTCTCTCCCTCGTTCTCTCTCCATCTCACATGCACACACACACAATCTCATGCCCAGCTAGCCAAGTATGATTGTAACGCCCTGGATACAACTTTCCATATTCGTAACTCCGACTCTTGCCATTTCCAGCTATGTGATTTATTATTTCCTCCGTGGTTGGGTTTTTGTCTGTTGTTTTGCATTTTGTTCTTGTTATGCATCTCGTCTCATAGCATCATGCGCATTGCATCGGCATCGTTTTCATAAAACTTGCATCCGTCCGGGTTTCCCCGGTTCTCTCCGTTGTCCGTTCTGAGCCCGACCACACTCGCACGCGCCCGCGGCACCTCCGAAATATTATTTTAGAAGCGGCATAAAAATGTTCTCGGAATGGGTTGCAACTTGTCATGCGGTCTTATTATAGTGTAGACAGGCCGCCTGCCAAGTTTCGTCGCATTCGGAGTCCATCTGATAGCCCAACCGTTAAACAGAGCGGTACCGTTGCTGGTACCTTCGTCGGACGTTTTCGGTCTCCGAAAATCGTGCTGGGCTGCCTTCTCCTCTCTCTTCTCAGCCCAACCCCCTCTTTGCACAACCATAGACCCCCTCGCGCGCGTCCGAAACCTCTTCTGAACCCGAACCGGTCTGTCGTTTCCGATGGATCCGGATCATCCCCAAACATCCGTAAAATATCTTCATTTTATTCATCAGACTCCCTAGCCTATTTATCTTGACCGTCCGATTACGATCGAAGCGTCCAATCTAGCCCTCGTTTTGGACCTCCTAGTATATATAGACCCCTAACCCTAAATTTTAGGATCAATGTCCCATCACTCCCATCCTCGCCGCCACCCTCTCGGGATCCATCCCGCCACCCACCTGGTCTTGTCCTCGTTTTCAACCACCAGCCAACCAGATCTGATCCAGGCCACTCTTCCATCCCGACCATCGGATCGAAGATCCGACGACCGAGCGTGCCTTCCGCAGCTCCCTGCCCCCCGCTCCCTCCTCGATCCAGATCGAGAGGAGCCTGAGCACCTCCTCCTCGCCGGTGCTTCCACGCCCGCAGCCTCGCTGCCGGCGAGCCTCCTATCCCGATCGCGCAGGCCTCCTCGTTCCTCTCCCGAGCAGGAGCTCACCTGAGGCTCCCGCAGCCACCTCCATCCCGTGCAGGAGCTTGCTCCCGAGCTCAGCTGCATTCATGCCCGAACCCCTCGCCCGTCCTCGCGACCATCTGCGTCACCGGCGACCTCCTCTAGCAGGCCCGTACAACCCCTCTCTTCCCTGCCTCCCTTTCCATCTTCCAGTTCTTCTCTCTCTCACCACCCCTTCTCTGTCCCGTCGCAGGTTTGCCATGGACACCCAGCTGGAGCTCCACGCCCCGCCTTCTCCGCCTGGAGCGTCGTCTCCTGCACCCGCGCCCCAGATCCGCCGGATCCCGCCGTCCCAGTCCTGTTCCGATCGGTCCCCGCCGGGACCGCCTCGCCGGAGCTCCTGCCGCGTCGCACCGCGTGCGTTGACCTGCGCCCCTGCTTCATCCACAGACGCACACAGCCACATCGACCCAGCGCCTCGTTGACCGCTTCGTCAACTCGGCCTCCCGTGCCATATCGCGAGACCCACGCACGCCACGTCGCCTCCCCCTCAGCCTCCTCCGCCGCTGGCGCGCTCCAGGCACGCCCCGGGCCGGATCTGGGCCCGGAGGAGCCTGCGCGCCCTGCCGCTTGGTTCCCCGCGCCTGTAACCGCTCGAGGGGAGCAGCCCCTCGATCCAGCGCCGCCGGCTTCCCGCGCCGCCGTATGTCCCCGCCGCCAGCGCCTCTCCGTCGCCTGCCGGCGCCTCCTTGCGCCCTCGCCGCCGTGCCAGGGTCAAGCCGGACCGCCACCTCCTCCTCTCTTCCTTCCCCCCCTTCACTTCTCCCTCTCACCCCGGTGGCCCTTCATCCCGTAGGTAAACGCCGCTGCCAAAGGAGCGCCGCCGCCCGCCGGACCTCGTCCCCGACGCCTAGTAGCCAGATCCGGCAGCTCCGGCCGGATCCCACCGCCTCCATCCCCGCCGGTCTCCTCTTCGCTGCAGCGCCGCCTCGCCGGAGTACGGCTCCTTGCCCTCGCCTCCGTTCGCCGCTCGGATCGGATCGGGAGGAGCCCCGATCCATCCGTCGCTCGCATGGGCCGCGGCCTCCCGAGTGGGCCGGCCTCGTCCGCAGCGCGCCGGCCTGCCTTGGCCTCTCCACGAGCTGGGCTTGGCCCATGGGTGAGGACGCGCCCAGCCCCTCTCCTGTGCACTGTTGGCCCAGCCAGTTTCGGCCCGCATATATTTTTTTCCTGCGCTGCGAATTTGTCTATTATTCGAGTGATTTTCAGATTTGCAGAAAACCCCCTAAGCATCATGCAATTAATAACTTTAAAACCGTGCATCATATTAAAATGTGTCATATATGTAATATGCTCAGAAAATTGTGTAGATTAATAATATGCCACTTTCATCCATGTTCAAAATATTTAACTTGCTGTTTATTTAAATTTTGCTAATATGCCATGTTAAAATGATTTAATTCATAACTAAATAACCGTAGCTCCGTTTTAAATAAACTTTATATGTAAATGGGGTGGAAAAAATGCCTAGTTTAACATGGTCCACTTTATTTTCCTGTTTAACAACCTTAAAATGTGGTTTAGGACAGAACAGTACCAAATTCATTTTATGCACATGGGGATTTTCCGGACTTATTGTTTGTTATTCCGGCCTCATTTAAACTTTCCTAGATAGGTAGTTTCATTATGTTTCACCTCTTGCCATGTTTAACAACATTTAATATTGTTGGGTACATAACCGAGATCAAACTAAATAATTGCATGTGGTGTTCCATCAATATGCAACTCGTTGCATATTGAGCTCCACTTAATTGGTAGTATTGTTTGTTGCACTTTGCCATGCCATGCCTCCTTAAACCGGACATGCATCATACTTGATTGTGCATCATGCCATGATTATGCTTGTGTGTTTACCATGTTGTTTGATTCTTTCCGGTGTTGCTTCTTAGTTCCGGTAATGTTGCGATCGTGAGGATTCGTTCGACTACGTCCGTTTGTCTTCTTCATGGACTCATTCTTCTTCCTTGCGGGATTTCAGGCAAGATGACCGCTACCCTGGATCTCACTACTATCATTGCTATGCTAGTTGCTTCGTTCTATCGCTATGATGCGCTACCTATTACCTGTTTATCGAGCCATCCCATATTGCCATGAACCTCTAACCTTTGACACCCTTCCTAGCAAACCATTGATTGGCTATGTTACCGCTTTGCTCAGCCCCTCTTATAGCGTTGCTAGTTGCAGGTGAAGTTGAAGATTGCTCCATGGTGGACAGGATTTTGTTGGGATATCACAATATCTCTTATATTATTAATGCATCTATATATTTGGTAAAGGGTGGAAGACTCGGCCTTTTGCCTAGTATTTTGTTCTACTCTTGCCGCCCTAGTTTCCATCATACCGGTGTTATGTTCCCGGATTTTGCGTTCCTTACGCGGTCGGGTGATTTATGGGACCCCCTTGACAGTTCGCTTTGAATAAAACTCCTCCAGCAAGGCCCAACCTTGGTTTTACCATTTGCCTCACCACCACCTACCCTTTTCCCTTGGGTCGGCCAACCCGAGGGTCATCTTTATTTTAGCCCCCCTGGGCCAGTGCTTGTCTAAGTGTTGGTCCGAACCGAGTAGACTGCGGGGCCACCTCGGGGCAACTCGAGGGCTGGTTTTACTCGTAGGATGTCTCATCCGGTGTTGCCCTGAGAACGAGATATGTGCAGCTCCTATCGGGATTGTCGGCGCATCGGGCGGTCTTGCTGGTCTTGTTTTACCATTGTCGAAATGTCTTGTAAACCGGGATTCCGAGTCTGATCGGGTCTTCCTGGGAGAAGGTCTATTCCTTCGTTGATCGCGAGAGCTTGTCATGGGCTAAGTTGGGACACCCCTGCAGGGTATAATCTTTCGAAAGTCGTGCATGTGGTTATAGGCAGATGTGAATTTGTTAATGTCTGGTTGTAGATAACTTGACACCAGATCCGAATTAAAACGCATCAACCGCGTGTGTAGCCGTGATGGTCTCTTCTCGGCAGAGTCCGGGAAGTGAACACGGTTTCTGGGTTATGTTTGACGTAAGTAGGAGTTCAGGATAACTTCTTGATCATTGCTAGCTTCACGACCGTTCCGCTTGTTCTCTTCTCGCTCTTATTTGCGTATGTTAGCCACCATACTTGCTTAGTCGCTGTTGCAGCCTCACCACTTTACCCCTTCCTTTCCCATTAAGCTTTGCTAGTCTTGATACCCATGGTAATGGGATTGCTGAGTCCTCGTGGCTCACAGATTACTATAACAACAGTTGCAGGTACAGGTTTTGCGATGATCTTGACGCGAGAGCGATGCTTGCTTGCATTGAGTTCTTCTTCTGCTTCTTCGATCAGGGGATAGGTTCCAGGTCGGCAGCCTGGGCTAGCAGGGTGGATGTCGTTTGAGTTTCTGTTTGTGTTTCATCCATAGTCGGATGATGCTCTTATGTATGATGATATTGTATTCATGTGGCATTTTATGCCTCTTGTATGTATCCCCATCTATTATGTAATGTTGATGTAATGATATCCACCTTGTAATAGCGTTTCAATATGCGGGTCTATCCTTGGTGGGACCTTCGAGTTCCTTTTGGATAGGGTCGCATATTGGGCGTGACAAGTTGGTATTAGAGCCTCGACCGACCATAGGAGCCCCCTTGATTGTTGGCCGTTGTTGAGTCTAGAAGAAAACTATTTTGAGTCTTAGGATTATATATATCGGAGAGTAGGATTCTTTTTACTCCTCAGCCCCCTTCGTCGCTCTGGTGAGGTCTCCTGACGTAGATGTTTTGACTTTCCTCTCCTCAAATTTCACTCAAATTTTTTTTAGGATCACGCGGGTATCTTGGAATTGTTTCGATGGTTTTATGACGAGAACATTGTTCTTGGTGCCTCCTGTCTATTTATGTGGCATTGACCCGGGGAGTTGAGCTCCAAGGTGTTGTCGTCACAATTTTATCGTTGCAGTTCTGGAATACCTGAGTTCTGCCGACATCGAAAATCTCTTTTATGCAGTTGTTGGTGAGATAACCCCGATAACCCAGTACTGGGGCGAGCTCGGGAGTATTGCCATAACTCGTATAAAGGATGCTTTTCGAAGGTTGAGGTACACGATTTCCGAAGGTTTCTTGGTTATGTGTTGACGGATGGATACAACTGGATGTAGGTATTGTTAGTTTGGGTGAGATATATTGCTTCCCCTGTATCCCCAAAACCAGATTGCATAACCAGAAAGTTTCGGAGTTTTATAGGTGGGAATTCAAGTAGCTCCTAGAATATCTTTTCGACAGATGCATGATATGAGATTGGGGTTTGACGTCTAGTGGTCCGCCTTTCCACGGTCGTTTTTACAGTGGTCTCATTGTGTCTTAAAGAACCCTTGGCTATGCTGGTTCGGGGACACTTCGTATGTCATGTGCACTGCCTTGTACATGATGGTGATGTACACTCGAGCCCGTGTCGGCCCCACCACAAAAACTTCGGACGGAATCTCTATCATATGTTTGTTCCGGCTTATTTCTGCAAGCCAATCCTTTGTTTTGTTTTGAGTTGTGGTATTCGAGTTGCTTCAATGTCAAGTGTTGATTCCATACCTTTCCTAAGCGGTGTTCTCATATTTCTATGGGAGTGGTAATCCTTCTTGATCATCGAGATTGTCATCCCAATTCTTTCCAACCGGCGTGCTTCTCTTCAAGGGATTTGATCATTTCAACATCCGCAAGATCAATTCTAAGTTTTCTCAACGGTGTTTGTTTCATCCGTCCCCAAGTTGCCTTTGTTTTCCCGCCCTCCCACCCTTTTCTTCAAGGACTCATTTATTTTAATCAAGTATCCATTTATTCATGTGAAGTCACTTCACTCTTTTCAATCAATGTTCTAATCCGGTGATTTCCCAAGAAGATGCTCAACAGTTTTAAGTTCATCATCCTTCATTGTTGTTTCTTCTCCGGTGGATCCATTTCAAGCTTTCAGTGGCGATCATATTCTTTTCCTCGTGTCAAATGCTTTCTCATGCCGGTGCACCTCTCAATCACTCACCTCTTGCTATTCTTTTGTTCTGGAGTGCTGAAGATATCTCGGAAGACTTGTGTTTCCATTCTCAATTGTTATCTCATTCAAGCCATTTATTTCAACTGGTGCAACCTCTCTTTAAAATTATTTCAACGGTGTTCCTCTTCAGTGGGCCCTAACCCACAGGTCTTTTCCCAGGATCTTACCTGACTCTTCTAATTTTCCTCGAGCCATTCCCAAATTCTTTTCCAAGTTCGACGTAAGAATGAATTCTCATCAGTCACATGCCTTTTCCAAGATCGATTTCAAATCATTTCATTGTTGGCTCAACCTCTTCGCTTGTCATCATACCGGAGTATCTCAGTAATTTTGCTGGTGTTCCTCGTCGTCATTCTCAACATTTGAAGACCAAAGAATAGTTTCTCTTAAATCTTGGTCCGTTCTCTTGAAGATTCATAGTTCTAGCTTATGTCATCCTCTCATAATTGTTTTTGATTGTGAGAATTCTTTTCATCCATCCGGAGCAATTCAAGAGCCTTTTCAGTTTGATTCTCCGGAGCCCATCAGCTCATAATTATTCATTCTCAGCTTTCAACTCTCGTTCTGGAATTCTTCCGGTGCATCGCTCAAATACCCTCTAATCAGCTCGTGATCTCTTCGTTCTCTTGTATCAAATTCCCTCAAGTATCTTCATTCGTTCTCTAATTCCTACCAGTGATTCACCCCTTTACTTCTCTCATTTTCAATTTTTACGGTGGTTCGTTCCAGATTTCTTTTCCTTCATTATCATATCAATTCATTCTTTGTTTCAAAATTCCACAGGTGGTTCCATCTATACCTTCCCAAGTTTGCGCCATATCTCTTTTAATCCTTTCTACGAGAATAAGTAGTATGCCAAATCCGTTGCTTGTCATCAATTTAAATTGGTGAAGGATAGGCATGACATAATTCTTATTCTTGTTTCATCCAAGTGATTAATTCCTTCTTCCGGAGATTGTTCATGATGAAGTAATTCTTGGTTCTAGTATTCATCTTTTCTTTCCGTAGTTCCAAGTTTTCTCGGTTATATCATCGCAAAGCTCCATCTAAATCATCACAAGGCGTCACCTTGTGTTTAAACTTCTCTTTCTTTTTATCATCCTTTTATTACCGGAGTTCTTCATGGAGGCTCTACATGATGGTTCATCAAGGATTCTTTTCATTCTTCAATTGTTCTTCAAGATTTCTCTCGAAGCTATGATCCGCCAAGCTGTTCTCAAAAGTAAACATGGTGCTCAACACATGTTTTCTTTTGAGGAGCTCAAGTATTCTTCATCTTGCATTCTGAAGTGCAATTCTTTCTACCTTATCTTTTGAGATGGTGTTATATCATTCTTGACAGTTTCCCTTCAAGTTTTATGATTCACAAGTTGTCAAGAATGAGATATTGTAAAACCATCATTTTCTCTTCGATCATGAATTGTTTCAACCCATATTAATCTCTTCGTTGGAGTTATCTTGTGTCATATTTCACCTAAAGCCTTCCCTAAGGAGTGTTGCTATTTGTGGTGCTTATCATTGATCCAAGTTTTCTCCTATCCTCTCGGCGAAAGAAGTTTTCATCCCTTCTTTGGTCTCAAACAAGCAATTGTTTTTCGTTAGTGGCAGGTTGTCACCTCATCATTTTGGGATGTTTTCCATAAGCCCACTACAAGCTTATTCTTTTCGTTGTTGGTTCTCCAACAACTCCGTTCAATCCTTCTTTGCAAGGATGCTTTCCAAGTTCATTTGCGGCAAAAATTGTCATTTTCTTCTCTGCCCCTTTACCCCAACAATCTAACTTCTATTCTTTCGTTCCGGAGGCATTGTGATGTTGTGCTCTTCGCTCATCATCTCGAATTGTGAGGATCATGATATTTTCGTGCTTATCCATTTAACCGGAGGGTTGTGTCATCCCTTCAAGTTCTTTTCATCGTATCAAGTTTTGCCTCTCTTTTCAACCTGAGTGCTGTCTGAAATCTTTCTTACCCCTTGTGCCATTCTATCAATAGTTCCGGAGACAGTGTGTTGTTGATTTCATCAAATATCCTCTCATCTTGTCAAGTTCATGTTCTATTTCTTCCATTTACAGTCGGAGTGCTGTCAAAATTATATCATTCTTATTCATTCTTATCTCGCTCAACCAGAGTGGTTTCTATTCCTTCTTGTCCACTGTGCTCGTCATTCATGTCTTTGCAACCTCTTGGTTCTCGTTGTATCCCTTGTTCCTATTTTCTAACGGAGTGTTTTCAACTTTGCTCATCTTCGTTGTTTTCTTCCTTTCATTTTGCTCAACCTCCCAAGGTTCATGGTTTCACTCGTTTGTCGAAGAAGCAATTTAGTTTACCTCTTATCGTCCTCTTCCTTTTCTCTCCAGTGCCATCCTAGATCTCGGGACGAGATCCTCTCGTAGTGGTGGAGTGTTGTAACGCCCCGGATACAACTTTCCATATTCGTAACTCCGACTCTTGCCATTTCCGGCTATGTGATTTATTATTTCCTCCGTGGTTGGGTTTTTGTCTGTTGTTTTGCATTTTGTTCTTGTTATGCATCTCGTCTCATAGCATCATGCGCATTGCATTGGCATCGTTTTCGTAAAACTTGCATCCGTCCGGGTTTCCCCGGTTCTCTCCGTTGTCCGTTCTGAGCCCGACCGCACTCGCACGCGCCCGCGGCACCTCCGAAATATTATTTTAGAAGCGGCATAAAAATGTTCTCTGGATGGGTTGCAACTTGTCGTGCGGTCTTATTATAGTGTAGACAGGCCGCCTGCCAAGTTTCGTCGCATTCGGAGTCCATCTGATAGCCCAACCGTTAAACAGAGCGGTACCGTTGCCGGTACCTTCGTCGGACGTTTTCGGTCTCCGAAAATCGTACCGGGCTGCCTTCTCCTCTCTCTTCTCAGCCCAACCCCCTCTTTGCACAACCATAGACCCCCTCGCGCGCGTCCAAAACCTCTTCCAAACCCGAACCGGTCTGTCGTTTCCGATGGATCCGGATCATCCCCAAACATCCGTAAAATATCTTTGTTTTATTCATCAGACTCCCTAGCCTATTTATCTTGACCGTCCGATTACGATCGAAGCGTCCAATCTAGCCCTCGTTTTGGACCTCCTAGTATATATAGACCCCTAACCCTAAATTTTAGGATCAATGTCCCATCACTCCCATCCTCGCCGCCACCCTCTCGGGATCCATCCCGCCACCCACCTGGTCTTGTCCTCGTTTTCAACCACCAGCCAACCAGATCTGATCCAGGCCACTCTTCCCTCCCGACCATCGGATCGAAGATCCGACGACCGAGCATGCCTTCCGCAGCTCCCTGCCTCCCGCTCCCTCCTCGAACCAGATCGAGAGGAGCTCGACCCCAAGGCGCCGCCCGAGCACCTCCTCCTCGCTGGTGCTTCCACGCCCGCAGCCTCGCTGCCGGCGAGCCTCCTATCCCGACCGCGCAGGCCTCCTCGTTCCTCTCCCGAGCAGGAGCTCGCCTGAGGCTCCCGCAGCCACCTCCATCCCGTGCTGGAGCTTGCTCCCGAGCTCAGCTGCGTTCATGCCCGAACCCCTCGCCCGTCCTCGCGACCATCTGCGTCACCGGCGACCTCCTCCAGCAGGCCCGTACCACCCCTCTCTTCCCTGCCTTCCTTTCCATCTTACTGTTCTTCTCTCTCTCTCTCACCTTCCCTTCTCTGTCCCGTCGCAGGTTCGCCATGGGCACCCAGCTAGAGCTCCACGCCCCGCCTTCTCCGCCTGGAGCGTCGTCTCCTGCACCCGCGCCCCAGATCTGCCGGATCCCGCCGTCCCAGTCCCGTTCCGATCGGTCCCTGCCAAGACCGCCTCGCCGGAGCTCCTGCCGCGTCGCACCGCGTGCGTTGACCTGCGCCCCTGCTTCATCCACAGACGCACACAGCCACATCGACCCAGCGCCTCGTTGACCACTTCGTCAACTCGGCCTCCCGTGCCAGATCGCGAGACCCACGCACGCCACGTCGCCTCCCCCTCAGCCTCCTCCGCCGCTGGCCCGCTCCAGGCCCGCCCCGGGCCGGATCTGGGCCCGGTGGAGCCCGCGCGCCCCGCCGCCTGGTTCCCCGTGCCCGCAACCGCTCGAGCGGAGTAGCCCCTCGATCCAGCGCCGCCGGCTTCCCGCGCCGCCATACGTCCCTGCCGCCAGCGCCTCTCCGTCGCCTGCCGGCGCCTCCTTGCGCCCTCGCCATCGTGCCAGGGTCAAGCCAGACCCCCGCCTCCTCCTCTCTTCCTCCCCCCCCTTCACTTCTCCCTCTCACCCTGGCGGCCCTTCATCCCGCAGGTAAACGCTGCCGCCAAAGGAGCGCCGCCGCCCGCCGGACCTCATCCCCGACGCCTAGTAGCCAGATCCGGCAGCTCCGACCGGATCCCGCCGCCTCCATCCCCGCCGGTCTCCTCTTCGCTGCAGCGCCGCCTCGCTGGAGTACGGCTCCTTGCCCTCGCCTCCGTTCGCCGCTCGGATCGGATCGGGAGGAGCCCCGATCCATCCGTCGATCGCATGGGCCGCGCCCTCCCGAGTGGGCTGGCCTCGTCCGCAGCACGCCGGCCTGCCTTGGCCTCTCCACGAGCTGGGCTTGGCCCATGGGTGAGGACGCGCCCAACCCCTCTCCTGTGCACTGTTGGCCCAGCCAGTTTCGGCCCGCATATTTTTTTTTCCTGCGCTGCGAATTTGTCTATTATTCCAGTGATTTTCAGATTTGCAGAAAACCCCCTAAGCATCATGCATTTAATAACTTTAAAACCGTGCATCATATTAAAATGTGTCATATATGTAATATGCTCAGAAAATTGTGTAGATTAATAATATGCCACTTTCATCCATGTTCAAAATGTTTAACTTGCTGTTTATTTAAATTTTGCTAATATGCCATGTTAAAATGATTTAATTCATAACTAAATAACTGTAGCTCCGTTTTAAATAAACTTTATATGTAAATGGGGTGGAAAAAATGCCTAGTTTAACATGGTCCACTTTATTTTCTTGTTTAACAACCTTACAATGTGGTTTAGGACAGAACAGTACCAAATTCATTTTATGCACATGGGGATTTTCCGGACTTGTTGTTTGTTATTCCGGCCTCATTTAAACTTGCCTAGATAGGTAGTTTCATTATGTTTCACCTCTTGCCATGTTTAACAACATTTAATATTGTTGGGTACATAACCGAGATCAAACTAAATAATTGCATGTGGTGTTCCGTCAATATGCAACTCGTTGCATATTGAGCTCCACTTAATTGGTAGTATTGTTTGTTGCACTTTGCCATGCCATGCCTCCTTAAACCGGACATGCATCATACTTGATTGTGCATCATGCCATGATTATGCTTGTGTGTTTACCATGTTGTTTGATTCTTTCCGGTGTTGCTTCTTAGTTCCGGTAATGTTGCGATCGTGAGGATTCGTTCGACTACGTCCGTTTGTCTTCTTCATGGACTCGTTCTTCTTCCTTGCGGGATTTCAGGCAAGATGACCGCTACCCTGGATCTCACTACTATCATTGCTATGCTAGTTGCTTCGTTCTATCGCTATGCTGCGCTACCTATTACCTGTTTATCGAGCCATCCCATATTGCCATGAACCTCTAACCTTTGACACCCTTCCTATCAAACCATTGATTGGCTATGTTACCGCTTTGCTCAGCCCCTCTTATAGCGTTGCTAGTTGCAGGTGAAGTTGAAGATTGCTCCATGATGGACAGGATTTTGTTGGGATATCACAATATCTCTTATATTATTAATGCATCTATATATTTTGTAAAGGGTGGAAGACTCGGCCTTTTGCCTAGTGTTTTATTCCACTCTTGCCGCCCTAGTTTCCATCATACCGGTGTTATGTTCCCGGATTTTGCGTTCCTTACGCGGTCGGGTGATTTATGGGACCCCCTTGACAGTTCGCTTTGAATAAAACTCCTCCAGCAAAGCCCAACCTTGGTTTTACCATTTGCCTCACCACCACCTACCCTTTTCCCTTTGGTCGGCCAACCCGAGGGTCATCTTTATTTTAGCCCCCCCGGGCCAGTGCTTGTCTAAGCATTGGTCCGAACCGAGTAGACTGCGGGGCCACCTCGGGGCAACTCGAGGGCTGGTTTTACTCGTACGATGTCTCATCCAGTGTTGCCCTGAGAACGAGATATGTGAAGCTCCTATCGGGATTGTCGGCGCATCGGGCGGTCTTGCTGGTCTTGTTTTACCATTGTCGAAATGTCTTGTAAACCGAGATTCCGAGTCTGATCGGGTCTTCCTGGGAGAAGGTCTATTCCTTCGTTGATCGCGAGAGCTTGTCATGGGCTAAGTTGGGACACCCCTGCAGGGTATAATCTTTCGAAAGCCGTGCCTGCGGTTATAGGCATATGGGAATTTGTTAATGTCCGGTTGTAGATAACTTGACACCAGATCCGAATTAAAACGCATCAACCGCGTGTGTAGCCGTGATGGTCTCTTCTCGGCGGAGTCCGGGAAGTGAACACGGTTTCTGGGTTATGTTTGACGTAAGTATGAGTTCAGGATCACTTCTTGATCATTGCTAGCTTCACGACCATTCCGCTTGTTCTCTTCTCGCTCTTATTTGCGTATGTTAGCCACCATACTTGCTTAGTCCCTGTTGCAGCCTCACCACTTTACCCCTTCCTTTCCCATTAAGCTTTGCTAGTCTTGATACCCATGGTAATGGGATTGCTGAGTCCTCATGGATCACAGATTACTACAACAACAGTTGCAGGTACAGGTTTTGCGATGATCATGACGCGAGAGCGATGCTTGCTTGCGTTGAGTTCTTCTTCTGCTTCTTCGATCAGGGGATAGGTTCTAGGTTGGCAGCCTGGGCTAGCAGGGTGGATGTCGTTTGAGTTTCTGTTTGTGTTTCATCCGTAGTCGGATGGTGCTCTTATGTATGATGATGTTGTATTCATGTGGCATTGTATGTATCCCCATCTATTATGTAATGTTGATGTAATGATATCCACCTTGCAAAAGCGTTTCAATATGCGGGTCTATACTTGGTGGGACCTTCGAGTTCCTTTTGGATAGGGTCGCATATTGGGCGTGACAATGATGGTCTCTCACTCAATTGTAGGCACACACAGTCCCCCTATATGTATATGACTAGCTAATCTTAGTCTCCATCACAAACATGTGCATGGTCTATCTCGATTTCTCTCGGGGCATCTTTCTATCGCGCATGCACTCCCTCGATCTCCCACCCATATAGTCCGCTCACGATCTCGAGGGGATCTCTCTATCACAAACACACCCTCTCTCCCTCCCCATGCGTCCATGCTATCCATGTGTCCCTCTCGACCTTTTTTCCTTGTTGGCCAGACCTCTATTGGACATGTGCTGCAGGGGTGTCTCTCTCCGTTGCAAACAATCACACACTAGCTATCTTCGTGTATGTCCTCGCCTCGCTTTTCCATCTCGCAGATGCATGCGTGATATGTTCGCATAAGAAACAAAAAAAAACACACACTCTCTCTCTCTAATTTATCGTTTGTTGTCACTTTCTCTTTCACACGCATACTCTTTTTGCACACTTACTCATTCTCCTTCACACGCACTTGATCTGTCTCGACTAAGGCACTCTCCTCCGTCCATAGCATATAGATTTATTGAAAAGTCAAACATCACAAAGTTTGACCATGTACGTGGAGAAAAACAATTACATCTAGTACGACAAACATATACCATTAAATTCACCATGAGATGTAGTTTTGTATGATGTATCTTTGGTATTGTAGATATAAATAACATTTGTGTAAACCTGATCAAAATTTCCAAAGTTTGACTTCTAAAAAATTTACATGCACTGCATTATCGAGTGGATGGAATATCTCTTTCCCCCTCTTAGCTATCTGACGCACCACTCAGCCCTATCGGTGCTCCTCAATCTCTCTCAAACTTTATTGGTCAGTTTGGTTCGTGACCTGACCCTCATGCCTTGATGGCCGATGCTGCCTGGTGTGGACGTGAGATGTAAAATATTTCTGCCTGGCCAGGCTTGTGTGGTGCTGAAGCCTTTGGTTCATTCCTGGGCCAGGCAAAGCATCAACGTCCCATCAATTAATCCATGCATCAATTATTTAATGCTAATATCCATCCATGTTGCTGTTAGCCTCATGGCCGCACGACCAGGCACGGCCAGGCGTTTGAAATCGGTCGCTTGGGCCAGGCTACTTGCAGTGTCTGGAGTTCAGCCAGGCTAATTAAAGTGCAAGGGAACCTAGCCCAGGCGGGCTTTCTTTTTCACAGGGTAGCAACCAAACAAGCGTGCATGAAATCCAGCCACAACCCCAGGCCACGCAAAAGATGCTTATGACGCAAGCCAAACTGGCCTTATATCTCTCTGGTTCACACATACACATGTCTCGCTCGCGCTATACATATAGACCCATCCAACACTCTCCGCCCTTGTTCTCTCTCCATGTGACACGCACCCCCCTAAGTACCATAATCCCTCACTCCATCATAGGCTCTGTTTGGATCCATGGGTTAGAGTTAGTTTGGGTTAGTTTGGAGTCAACTAACCCAAAAAGATCCAAACAGGAGGGTTAGTTTAGGTTAGATGCATCTAACCCACCAAAAAAACTAACCCATCCAAGAGGTGCTTATTTGGGTTAGTTCTTCTCGGGACCACTAATAAACATTTTTTTCTCTCGCTCTCCCCGCAGCAGATCCCTCCCCACTTCCTCGAAGCTTCTCGTCCTCTCCCTCCCTCCCTCTCGCATCGCCCGTGAAGGTGCCTCGCCATATCCGCGCTCCATCTAACCCTGCCATCCAAACACCTCTTTACTTAGAGTTAGTTCAGGGTATGAATCTAACTCTAACCTCTAACTGAGTTAGAGTATCCAAACAGGGCCATAGGCGCAAGCACTCCCCCCCCCCTAAGTATGATTGTCTCTTACTAGCCATCAGGAACACACGTATTGTCTCCTTCCATCCATACGTCTATCTTGATATCTCTCGGGGCATTTTCTATTGCGCACACACCTTGTGACTCGATCTCTCACCCATGTAGTCCCATCACGATCTCCAGGGGATCTCTCTATGACAAACATACACTCTCTCCTCCCCATGTCTGCATTTTCTCAGTACGTCTCTCTCGACCTCTCTCCCTTGTTTATCAGACCCCTCTTGGCCACGTGCTAGGGGTCTTCCTCTCTCGGTTCCAAACAAGCACACACTATCTCCTCACCTTGCCTCCGTTGTCGAAGATGCATGTGTGATATGTTTGCTTAAGACACGCATGCTTTTTCTCTAGTTTTATCTTGTGTTGTCCATGTCTCTTTCACACACGCACACACACTTTTTTCACTCTCTCTCTCTCTTTCTTTCTCTCTCTCTCTAGGGACTCTGTCACGTCCATAAGCATATGGATGTTTTGAAAAGTCAAACCTCAGAAAAGTTTGACCAGGTATATGTGGAGAAAAACATTTACATCTGGAATGATCATTAGATTCATCACAACATGTACTTACTTCATACTATCATTTATCTTTGGTATTGTAGATATAAGTAATTTCTTTATAAACTTGGTCAAAGTTTCAAAAGTTTGACTTAAAAAAACTTATCGAATGGAGGGAGTAGCTCTTTCTCTCTCTCTCTCTGCTATCTCTCATGGGCCTCCCCTCTCACTCGAACTCTCTATACCGACGGATTATATGCTCACTGTGTCAGCGTATAGCTCTGTATATTGTTTAGTTGACCGGTCAACCAATCCACATGCTACGTTGTCAGCTCGTGTTCTGTATCTTGGTGTGCTGGCCCATGTGCCAGTGGGTGAAAATAAGTAAACTAGAGGCCCATCTGACACACGGTGAAGTAAACAAAGTTGAAACCACTCGAGGTAGCACCCCGCACGCTAGTAAATTGAGGGCGCATTGAGGACAAACTTCTTGCGCGCGAAGGACGCACTCGCGCACAATTCACCACTGCACGGAGGCATGCACAGAAGGACGCACTCGCGCACTCCCAGTGAGGGAGTCCTAGATTAGGGGGTGTCCGGATGGCCGGACTAAGACCTTTGGCCGGACTCCCGGACTATGAAGATACAAGATTGAAGACTCTGTCCCGTGTCCGGATGGGACTTTCCTTGGCATGGAAGGCAAGCTTGGCGATACGATATGAAGATCTCCTCCCATTGTAACCGACTCTGTGTAACCCTAGCCCTCTCCGGTGTCTATATAAACCGGAGAGTTTTAGTCCATAGGACGAACAACAATCATACCATAGGCTAGCTTCTAGGGTTTAGCCACTCCGATCTCGTGGTAGATCTACTCTTGTACTACCTATATCATCAATATTAATCAAGCGGGAGTAGGGTTTTACTTCCATCGAGAGGGCCCGAACCTGGGTAAAAATATTGTGTCCCTTGTCTCCTGTTACCATCCTCCTAGACGCACAGTTCGGGACCCCCTACCCGAGATCCGCCGGTTTTGACACTGACATTGGTGCTTTCATTAAGAGTTCCTCTATGTCGTCACCTTTAGGCCCGATGGCTTCTTCGCTTCTCAATCGCGATGCGGTCCGGGATGAGACTTTTCTCCCCGGACAGATCTTCGTATTCGGCGGCTTCGCACTACGGGCCAACTCGTTTGGCCATCTGGAGTAGATCGAAAGCTACGCCCCTGGCCATCAGGTCAGGTTTGGAAGCTTAAACTACACGGCCGACATCCGCAGGGACTTGATCTTCGACGGATTCGAGCCACGACTGGGCGCGCCGCACTGTCATGATGGGCATGATTTAGTTCTCCAATCAGACAACACCCAGAGCGTCGCTCAGGTGTCCGCTCCAACCATTAGGTCGGAGCCCACTGCGCCAGTCGGGGACGGACGGTTGGACACCGCCCCGGAAGCTGCAACCTCTATGGTGATAGAGCCGGATACCAGCCTAGTCCTTCGCAAGGCCCGTGACTCCAAGGTGCCGGACTCCGATCCGGACTCCGTAAATCCCGCACCTCTTCCGATTAAGCCCGATTGGTCTCCGGTCATGGAGTTCACCACCGCCGGACGTCTTTCAGCACTCGCCCTTTGGCGATATCCTGAATTCATTAAAGTCTCTCTCTTTGTCAGGAGAGCCCTGGCCGAACTACGGCCAGCACGGTTGGGATGCGGACGACGAAGAAATTCGAAGCCCACCCACCACCCACTTCGTGGCCACTGTCGACGATTTAACCGACATGCTCGACTTTGACTCCGAAGACATCGACGGCATGGACGCCGATGAAGGAGACGATCAAGAACCAGCACCTATAGGGAACTGGAAAGCCACCTCATCATACGACGTATACATGGTGGACACACCCAACAAAAACGACAACGAGGATCAAAAGGATGCGGCCAGGGATCGCTCCCTCAAAAAACAATCAAAGCGGCAGCGTAAGCGCAAGGCCAAGCCCCACCTCGACAAAGACCCAGCCATAGAGCAGGGTGAATCAACGAAAGACGAACATGCCGTCGAGCATCCGTGCAAACAGGGCGGACAATCCGAACAACTAATCCCCGGGAAAGATAATAGCCCGGACGACCTCACGCCGGACAAATTGCTGGAACATCAGAACCTCCACCAAAGGCTCGTTGCCACTGCATGTAGCCTGAAAAAGCAGAAGCAGAGGCTCAAGACAGCGGAAGATGCACTCAGGATCAGATGGGGCAAAGTACTCAATACCACACACAAGTACGGCAGCAGTCGTCACACAAAGAGCTATCCGAGGCGGAAACTACTACCGAAATTTGATGAAGAGGCTATAAAGCCCCCACAGTCAAAAAATAAGGAAGCCACAAGGTCGGATAGACGACCCTACAATCAATCTCACGCATCAAAGGACGCCGCACTCAATATGGCGCGCGATCCGTCCAAGAATTTGCATCAGAAAACTGGCCCAACCAGATCCATCTATAGGCCAAGAAAGCAGGCCCCAGTGAGTGATGCAATGCAAAAAACACCCGAACATCGCGGCACGCCTAAATACAGGGGCGCCGCACACCCCCTATGCTTTACCGATGAGGTGCTGGACCATGAATTTCTAGCCGGATTCAAACCCGTGAACATAGAGGCATACGACGGAACAACAGACCCTGGAGTCTGGATCGAGGACTACATCCTCCACATACACATGGCCAGAGGAGATGACCTCCACGCCATAAAATACTTACCCCTTAAGCTCAAAGGGCCAGCCCGGCATTGGCTTAAAAGCCTTCCCAAAAACACTATGGGAAGTTGGGAAGTGCTTGAGGATGCTTTCCGGGCAAATTTTCAAAGGACCTATGTCCGACCCCCGGATGCAGATGATCTGAGTCATATAACTCAGCAGCCCGGAGAGTCAGCCCGGAAGCTCTAGAACAAATTCCTTATAAAAAAGAATCAGATAGTCGACTGTCCGGACGCAGAGGCCCTAGCAGCTTTCAAACATAGCGTCCGAGACGAATGGCTCGCCAGACACCTCGGCCAAGAAAAACCGCGAACAATGGCCGCGTTAACAAGCCTCATGATCCGCTTTTGTGCAGGAGAGGATAGCTGGTTGGCAAGAAGCAGCACCAGCGACCCGAATACGTCCGAACCCAGAGATGGGAACGGGAAGCCGCACCGTAACAAAGAACCGCGCTGGATCAAGGACAACAGCCCGATGAGCACGGCAGTGAACGCCGGATTCAAAAGCTCTCGGCAAAATCAGAAAAAGCCGCCCCCCAAAGACGATATGGATGAGCTATCCAACCTCAACAAAATCTTGGACAAAATATGTCAAATCCACAGCACTCCAGGGAGACCTGCAAACCATACCCACAGAGATTGTTGGGTCTTTAAGCAGTCCGGCAAACTCAACGTCGAACACAAGGGGCTCGACACACCAAGCGAAGATGACGATGCACCCCACAAGCAGAACACCGGAGAACAAAAGAAGTTCCCACAAGAAGTCAAGACAGTAAACCTGCTTCATGTGACAAAGGGGAAGAGCAGAACGGCACCTACGAAGACACGCGCCGTACGACCAGCCCCAGAGGAGCAACGCCGCTGGTTGTTACAACCAATCACCTTCGATCATCAGGATTACTCCAGAGGAGACCAGAACGCAGGCTGGACTGCCTTGTTCGTAAATCCAATTATTAACGGACTCCAATTTACAAACGCCCTTATGGACGGTGGCAGCGACTTGAGACTGTTATATCAGGACTCAGTCCGCAAACTCGGGGTAAACCCATTTATAATCCACCTTGGCAATACTTCCTTTCAAGGAGTCACGCCAGGCCCGGATACCCCAAGTATAGGTTCCCTTACGTTAGAAGTCACGTTCGGATCACCCGACAACTTCCAAAGCAAAAAGCTAACATTCCACATCGCCCCATTCGTAAGTCGCTATCAAGCGCTACTGGGACGTGAAGCTTTCGCCCGCTTTAACGCAATACCGCATTACGCATCCCTTACACTCAAAATGCCCGGACCAAAGGGCATCATTTCATTACATGGGAACATAAATTGACCCCCAAAGTACGGGCAAAGGTGCGGCTGCCTGGACAGCCGCCCACAAATCCAGCCGTACTATCCCGGACACGGCTCGACGAGTCCGGCGTAAACATGTTTAATAACCGCATATCCCCGTACAAGGGGCTCTGTGTGCTCATGCCCGGAGACAATACAGCTCAACTCTTGCTCCAACTATATTTTGTTTATTTCAATATAAATTTCTCGCACGCTTATTTTTTTACTAAGTTCCTCTCTTTCATAGACGAACATTGTGCTACGCCCATCCAGGATACGGCACAACGGAGACACAGGCGCAGACGTGCAGCAGGGACCCGTTTCAAGGATTCTTTTCAGATTAAGACCCTGCGTAAACCTTTTTTACTGTCTCTTGTTGATAACATCCCCCGGTTTTCTCTATAACCGAGGAGGAGGCTAGTGTCTTGGCATGTTGCCACGCCAGAAATTTTGCGCGTACCTGGACACTATGGGCTTTTTTACCAAGGGCTCTATTGCGGCCCGTCTTCATAAAGACCGAATACCTTAGGGAGTGTTCGGCGTCGCAAGTTTGGCCCTATATGCATCAGCTCCGAATCATGTCTTTGGTCAAATGTTGGGTTTGCCCAGCTCCTGTGTTTTGCTGCCTTATGTTCCGTTATATCGGCTAACGTGGCACCAGGAGAACTACTGCGATTGTGCCCCGGTTCGGCCAGGTGAGCACCTCAGTAGAGAAAGCCGAAAACTGACTGTCATGATATAGAGAGAGACTGGTCAACCACTCGATGACTTCCGTAATCTTTAGGATTCCCCCGCATTAACGAAGGGCCGCTTCCCGGTCAGGCACACTCGCGCCCTGAATTCGGGCGAGCGCGGTGCCCCCAGGGGCTATTCATTAGCCCCACTGTCAAACTCCTATGGCTAAGTGAAAGTGATAAAGCATTATAGTCCGGTTGCCTAGTTCGCCGCGCCACCACCTCCTTTGTAGGACCAAGACGTTGGATTAAGTGTGAAATGGCGCCTTTTTGCGAACACCCCCGCATTCTATGCGTGGGGGCTGAAGCCAACGACTGCCATCTTTCAGGTTATATACAAATATATACATTAAACGGCCGCACAGGAGGCATCATGATTCTTAAAAGCACAAGTATAAAAAGCTTTGTTCATAAAAACAAAATTCGTTTTACAAATAGTATAAGCTATTCGAACACAACATCCTTCGAGCACTGCGACTCTATTATATGAGCGCCAGGAAGAACTTCCTCAAAATAGTGCTTGGCAGGTACTCGACTTTCGTCCGAATCCTGGGACGCAACAATACTGGCCTTCATATCTGCCCAGTATGTTTTGACATGGGCAAGAGCCATCTGTGCGCCCTCTATGCACGCCGACCTCTTCATTGCATCAGCATGCGGCACCGAACCAAGGAACTGCTGCACCAAGCCAAAATAACTCTTTGGCTCCGGCTTCTCGTGCCGCAGACGACTCGCAACATACCTCATGGCGAGTCCAGATAACCTATTCAGCTCCACCCAGGCAGCCAAACAGTCGGATACTGACAGTGGGTGTTCTGGATTGTGGTACTGCGACCAAAAAAGCTCTTCCAGTCCATGGTCACCTCGGCTACGGAAGTGTTCGGTCCCGTCCGCCGCACTTGCTGCCAAATCCAGATAAGCGTTTTCCGCACTCCACTGCCGGTCTAATGGAACATACTTGGGGTCTCCAAACTTCATCCGCAGCATATAAGGCTTTCCAGCCGTGATATCTCCGGCCTGACGCAGCTCCTCCTTCATCGCTCTCATGGCAGAGCGAGTATCCTTGGCTTCGGCAGTGATCTTTTCAAGGTCCTTCTGAGCCGCCCTATCTTCTTGTTCAAGAAATTTACAGCGGTCGGTAGCATCCTTCAATTTTATGGCCATCTCGGCTATTTCCTTCTTGCTCTGGCAGTGAGCAACCTATTCGGCATTTAGCTCTTCAGCCGCTTTAACGGCAGCCGCATCAATTTTCCTTGCTTGCTCCTTGGCTCAGGCAAGTTCCGCACGAAGGTTCTCTAGGGAAACAGCACCATCTACATAAAGTATATATATATAAGGCCTGAGCATCGAGCTCCTATTACTGGGTGTGTTTTGAACATACCTTGAGCCTCGTCTAGCCGCTTATTTACAAGCATGATGTCGGCATCTGCTATGTCAAGTTGTCGCTTTAGTTCGGCAGATTCATCAGTCCAGCTAGCCACCGAACGCCTCGCCACCTTCATGGAATAGGCGACATATTATACCTGGGGTTATGATCCTCTATGCGCCGTCACTCGTGATGACACACAGAGTCTCAGGGGCTACTATTCATATAGGGCACATTTAATATGCGGCTCTACCAAAAGGTACACCTTTTTACGTACCTCAAAGCCTGTTAGTAAACTCCTGGCAGCCTCGTACAATCTGCTTTCCGCGGATGAAATCCTTCCAATCACCGTATCCATCAACATACGGTGTTCTTCTGAGATGGACGCCCTACCAAGCAGATCCTTCAGCCCCTCCGCCGGCGTGCAAGAGGGTGTCGGACTAGCCTGACGACCTTTTCCAGGGTCCGGACTTGAAAAAACCCTCCGGGACGATACCTCGGGGTCGCCAGCCTCATGAGACGGTGCAACAAGGGGAGGCGTTTCGCTCTCTATCATCTCTGGACGAAGATCCCCTGAAGATGAGCTCTGCTGAGAAGGGTTGAGATCTGAACTGCAAGATAATGTTTCGGTTATTATCCTCAGGAATAAAACATGAGTGTGATTCATTATGGAACCCCTCCCTTCACTTACGTCTCGGGGGAGAGCAGGTCCCCTTTAGGGGGCGATTCGGCTGGGGCGTTCTCCGGTGCCGAACCCTCTGACGAAGATTTCTTTCCCCGTTTTGAGGTTATCATCTCCGGGTCTTCAGAGGCAGTCCTTTTCTTTCCCTGGTCGGGGGAATTTTTCATTTTTCCCTTCCTAACGGCCTCCTTCGCAGAGGCGGTAGCTCCTTGGTTCCCCCCTTCGCCTTCCGCCAACGACGCGACCTCCAGCATCCTGGTCAGCATGGGATTCGGCACGGTCTCGGGCAGGGGGGCTGGACACCCGATAAGCTTTGCCTTCGCCATCCACTCCTGTTCAAAGGACAACTCTGCTAAAGGGTAGATTTGATAAAATATGGATGGTGTATCCAAATACGGGGCTACTTACTTTAGCATCCGGGCGATTGCAGCTCAGACCTGCGTCCTCGGACAAATCCGGACACCTTGCTTGTGATCCGAAGAACATTTTGTACATCTCCACGGGTGTCATTCCCATGAAATGTTGTAGGACTCGTGGTCCCTCCGGATTGAACTCCCACAGGCGGAGAGGTCGACGTTTGCAGGGCAGTGTGCGGCGAATCACCATGACTTGCGCCACTACGGTCAAATTGATATCTCTTTCTAGAAGATCTCGAATACAACCCTGCAGCAAGGGCACGTCTTTGGGCGCCCCCCAGATAAGTCCTTCATTAACCCATGACGCCAGCCGTGGTGGGGGACCCGAGCAAAAAGTAGGTGGTGCCACCCATGTGGTGCCCCTAGGGGCTGTGATGTAAAACCAGTCCTGTTGCCATAAGCCGAGCTCCTCTTGAAAAGAGCCTTCGGGCCATGGAGCATCGTCCATCTTGCTTATTATAGCCCCTCCGCACTCAGCGTGCTGCCCCTGGATCATTTTCGGTTCCACTTTGAAAGTTTTTAGCCACAATCCGAAGTGAGGGGTGATATGGAGGAAGGCCTCGCACAAGACAATGAATGATGAGATTTGGAGGATGGACTTCGGAGCTAGGTCGTGGAACTACAGCCCGTAGTAAAACATAAGCCCCCTCACAAAGGGATCGATCGGGAAGCTTAGCCCCCCAAGGAAGTGAGATGCGAACACCACGCTTTCACCGGGCTGGGGAGCGGGAACAGCTTGCCCTTGAGCAGGCAGTATATGCGAGATTTCGCCGGTTAGATACCTGGCATCTCTCAGCTTTCGTACATCTTCTTCCGTAATGGAGGAAGGCATCCACCGGCCTTGAAGGTCGGAGCCGGACATCGTCAAAAGTCCGAAGCGCCTAAAACTAGAGCTTTGGGTGTTGGAACTCGAAGCGAGGGGCGGATTTGATTGGTTTGAGAAGAAGGGAGCCGGGCCTTGGTTCCTTTATAAAGGAGGCGAATACCAAGAGCCCTCCCCGTAACCGTTTGAGACTCGCTTTCAATTAGGGAGTCATACCTAAGTCGCGGTTGAGTTACCCACGCCCGTATTGATGAGAATCCCGGAATAAGGGGACACGATCTCTGCTTTGACAAAGACGTTCCAAAGAAACCGCCTCGCTAAACGCGCTGGGGTGGAACAGTAAGATGAATAAAATCCTGGGTGTGGCATGATGTCACGCCGCGGAATACGTTAGCAGATCCGATTGATGCAAACATTATTCTCTCTACGATGGAATGTGGAACTTATTTTGCAGAGCCGGACACTACCCTGGTGTTCAACATCTTTTATGGAATATTCAGAGGAGGAACCCGCCTTGCAATGCCGAAGACAACTTGCGCGCCGGACTCGTCGTCATTGAAGCCTGGTTCAGGGGCTACTGAGGGAGTCCTGGATTAGGGGGTGTCCGGATGGCCGGACTAAGACCTTTGGCCGGACTCCCGAACTATGAAGATACAAGATTGAAGACTCCGTCCCGTGTCCGGATGGGACTTTCCTTGGCGTGGAAGGCAAGCTTGGCGATACGATATGAAGATCTCCTCCCATTGTAACCGACTCTGTGTAACCCTAGCCCTCTCCGGTGTCTATATAAACCGGAGAGTTTTAGTCCATAGGACGAACAACAATCATACCATAGGCTAGCTTCTAGGGTTTAGCCACTCCGATCTCGTGGTAGATCTACTCTTGTACTACCCATATCATCAATATTAATCAAGCAGGAGTAGGGTTTTATCTCCATTGAGAGGGCCCGAACCTGGGGTAAAACATCGTGTCCCTTGTCTCCTGTTACCATCCGCCTAGACGCACAGTTCGGGACCCCCTACCCGAATCCGCCGGTTTTGACACCGACACCCAGCACACAACACACACTAGCACACGTGTACACCGGCATCGCCGCCGGTTGAGATGGACGGCGAGGCAGCCAACAAGCGGAGGCGGCTCGAGCGAAAACCGCATTCGGCGAGCCTGGACTTCATCAGCAGCCTCCCCGATGACATGCTGCTCGTCATTATCGGCCTCCTCCCCACCAGATCTGCTGTGCGGACCGCCCTGCTCTCTCGGCGTTGGCGCCCCCTCTGGCGCTGCGTCCCCCTCAACCTCACCATCGACAGCTGCCTCTGCGACGGGGATTGCAAACACATGGCCGCAGTCTCCAAGATCCTTTCATCGCACCCTGGGCCAGCCAGACGCCTTGACATCCGCATGTTCAGTACCAACTGCAAGGTCCAACCCAAGTTCAACGAGTGGTTCTTATCCCCCGCCCTAGATCAGCTCGAGGAGCTCAGCTTTGAAGCTGGACGATGTCGCTCTCTGCTGCCGTCCGTGCTCTGCCTCACGCCAATGCTGCGTCGCACCAGCTTCAGCTCCTGCTATCTTTCCCAGATTAATGCCGCGCCCGCCCTTCTTCTCCCTCAACTCAAGCAGCTCAACCTCTTCGACGTTGTCATCTAGAAGAAGGCTATGGAGCACCTGCTCCGCAGTTGTACTGCGCTTGAGTACCTTCGTCTTGAGCAGATCCACGGGTTCATTAGCCTCCACATCGCCTCGACGAATATCCGATGGATTTCTGTGTCTTGTTGGCCCCGCAAGAAGACATCAATTGGGAAGAGATCATTCCAGCTGTTCCACGTTATGGTCATTGAGAATGCGCCTTTCCTAGAGAGATTGCTTGTATCGGATCTAGAAGGTCCAACAAAAATCAGGGTCATTGACGCGCCGAAATTGACAGCGTTGGTGTACTCGTCTGCCAAATTCTCCGAACTCTTTATTGGATCCGTGATCGTTCAGGTACAACACTCATCTTCTTTTCCGTCTTCTTGAAATTCACATTTTTTAATTTCTTCTTGATGTATTTACGACTGTCTTCTAGAAAATGATTCCCACAAGCTTGACCCAGTCCATGCGCACAGTGAAGATCTTAGCACTAAAATCTATCGGCCCCAATTTGGATCAAGTTGTTGGATTCCTTACATGCTTTCTGTGCACGGAGAAGCTACTCATCGAGGTGAAACTTCTTTCCTATAAGTAAACGGTAATCACAACGTAGCTCAATTTTTTCGTAATTTTCCCAAATGACGATGACAAGTGTAGTGTTCAAAACTGTATCTACGCACTGCACCGAAAGAAAAGTTTTTAATATTTTTTCTCACATGATCACCTGCATCGTTTTTATGATGTACTACTACTATAGTAGCCTAGGCTAGTCATAGTGGAAAGTAACTTAGACTACTCCAATAACTCTATGGTTACCCTAAGAGCAAGTACTACCACCATCCTAGTTTACTCTTCCAATTTTGTAGTATCAAAATTTGACCATAGATTTAACTGACAAAATGTTAATGCATGTCACTAAGAACTATATCGTTGGGTTCGTATTTGAACATAATTTCAAATGGTGTAATTTTTAGTGACATGCATTGGCATTTTCTTAGGTAAATCTATGGTCAAAATTTTATACTAAATACGAGGTAGTATTCCCTCCGTCCCAAAATTCTTGTCTTACATTTGTTTAGATACAGATGTATCTAACACTAAAGTGTAACAAGATACATCCGTATTTAGACAAATTTAAGACAAGAATTTTGGGACGAAGGGAGTACAAAAGTGGGCTATGTAGGACAAAACATGTGCCAAAATCACTTGTGATGCATTGGGCATCGATGCCCCTCCATTGCTCACCTGGTGCCCCAATCTGGATCACCTACTTTGCTCCGGTGCAAAATTAACTCACACAATGAAAAAACACTGCGTGGGAGAGAGAGAGAGAGGACTGAGGCAATAAAAAACACTTGTTTGGGAGAGTGAGAGGCTGGTGTACTTGGTTTGATTGATTTGTTTATACATGTAGGTCTGTGTGCACAGCGGTGCCAACTCTCTCACATCGCGAGAGCGGTGCCAAAATCTTTTGATTTGACATTGATGCGTATTATGTGGCATACTTTTGCGAAATATGGCATCGGCCACATAGTGGAAGGCAACAAATGCCCAAGCTCTTCATGTGCTCCTAGATAAATGAGAGGAAACAGAAAGAGAGAGAGAGAGAGAGAGAGAGAGAGAGAGAGAGAGAGAGAAAATATCACTAGCCAGCCAACCCTATCGTACGAACGAATGATATTGGTACATCTTGATGACACGACAATCTTATGCAGCTAGCTGCTCTAATATGTTCTCTTCTTTTGCAGATAAAAAAAGACCCGAAAGTGAAAAATGTGCTGCACTATAACAATCTCATCGAATGCCTTGATCTCCATCTTACAGAAATTGATTTGATCAACTACCGAGGCAGCACATCTGAGATTAAATTGCCCAGATTCTTTGTTCTGGAGGCAAGTGTGCTCAAGGTAATTAGGTTTGGCGTTCTCTGGCACAACAATGAATGGCGTGCTGATCACCACAAGCGTCTAAGCCTAAATGGCAAAGTCTCCGCAGAAGCTGAATTTGTTTTTGAAACATCAAGTGGCCAGAGGCTCGAAAACTTATTTGCCCATTAGTAACTTGTCAGGGCGGTATATTTTAGTTTGTATGATAATGCTGCATCCACCTAAAGTAACGGAAGTTCTTACGTAAACTTCCTAGTAATTCCCTCTTCCTAGGTGCAGCATTACTCCTAACATTTGTAATATCAGTTTGGAACTTGTAATATTGCCGTGTCCTATTCCTGCGTTTTCAAAATCCTGCGAATCAAACAGGTCCTGAGTTGGTGATGATGTTGTGCCTCCCATCTTTCACCAATAGCCGACGGATCTAGATCTGATGCATACAAACCAAGCTTCTCCATTTTTGCAAAAAGATGCCCGTACTTGTTCCCTATTTACAAACAACTCCTTGTCTCTCACAATCAGCCTTATCTCATCCCCACCACATCTAGAAGGCGGTGGAAAAATCTGGCGTGATGGCCGCTGCCGGAGCCATCCACCGCCAATCTTGGTGTTCCGTGCAATGCATGGGCATCTATGCATGGGAAATTATGTCGAACAGGGCTAGTTCTAAGCAGGCTATCTCTACAGCCATGATGATAGTGACTGCAGACGGTGAGGCGGACTATGGTATGCCGAACACGGCGCCTATACTCAGGTGTCATCTTTGGCGCAGGGTCTTGTCACTTCACTGTGAGGAGCAGCACGTAATAATTTGACCAACGGGTAGTAAAGTGCTAGTACTAGTAGCACCACCGTCTGGATTTAGGAGTACTACCACGTCCATCTGGATTTTAGTATTTGACTAGCAATATCTAGTAGTAATGCATGTCACAAAAAATGTACTACTCCCTCTGTAAATAAATACATGGTGTTTTATTCCTCGGCAAGAGAACTTAATGTTTTTTTGCTAACTACTAATAGGATTACATGCAATGAACTAAACACTGCGGGCCTGTTTGGTTTGTGACTAACTTTGCAAAAGATTGCCACACCTAAAGTTAGGCCAGTTTGACCAACTTAGGTGAGTGTTTGGTTCAAGCCACATCTTAGGCAAGCCCCACTTGGGCCCCACATGGCATACACATAAAAAATGTGGCAAGATTCCCTTAGGCTTGCCAACTTGTGGCTCTCATTTTGATGAACTAACCTTAGGCAATCTTGGCAAAAATGTGTGTCAAAGTGTGGCAATGCTAGGCCTAGAACCAAACAGCCCCTGCATGTCATGTTTGGTAGTCTCAAGTCATTGAAAGCATGCACGGCCCACATCTCTCATTGGTTGATATGTCACGAAATAAGAAACAAGGAGGGAGTTAATGCATCGTGCCTAAGGCTAGCCATAGTGGGGATAACATAAGTAGTATCATGCACTTGGGACTCGCAAACATGCTTATGTGGCAGGCAATTAAAGAAGAGAGAGATGGTTATAATAACATAGGTAGATACCATAACATAATATATGTGATGCTACTATGTGTCATGCATGGCAATAAATGAGACCACTTATGATACTAATCTATGACACTATGCACTATAAAGATAGTAACATAGACTAGTAACATACGCATGTTACTAGTCTAAGTTACTCTCCACTATGACCAGGCCAAGTGTTTTGGGATTATTTGGTTTTCGTAATGTGACTTCCACAAAAATTTTGTTTACATGCATTAACATTTTATTATTTAAATCAAACATCAAAACTTGGCGCAAAATGCAAAGGGGACCAATAAACCAGTAAACATCAAACTTCTCTCGTTTGGCCCCAACTAGAGGTCTAGTGAGATGACTATACTGCACCGGCACGGAGGGGGACGCAGCTTCATTGACTTACGACATCTGCCTTTGGGTGAATAACATGTGGGCCCAGGGGGTGGCTGGCCCACCTATCATACAACCAAAGGCAGGTGCAGTAGAGGGCCGAGGAGTAGTACGAAATCCTACGCACCTACGCATGCTAACCAAGGGCAAGAGTCATCACTTGAATCGCAAGATCAGTTGACCCATGGAGGCGATGAGCGCGAGCATCAGACGGCTGTGCCAGATGGTCCACGACGCTAGCCTACGGCCCGGAAACAAGGAACGTCTCCCGGTAGTATTGCTTGAGGCCGCCAGGGCGAGGGGCCGCTTGGACGACAACTTCGTCTCTTTGTTTGAGGAGGTCCTCGTCGGTTTCCTCGACAAGTTCACCATCGTCAAGAAGCTCGCGGACGACTTTGACGTAAGCCTCCAGCCGACGCGCCCAGGCTCTGCGATGCCCACTGTCGGTGTCAAAACCGGCGGATCTCGGGTAGGGGGTCCCGAACTGTGCATCTAGGCAGATGGTAACAGGAGACAAGGGACACAATGTTTTACCCAGGTTCGGGCCCTCTTGATGGAGGTAAAACCCTACGTCCTGCTTGATTGATATTAATGATGTGGATGTTACAAGAGTAGATCTACCACGAGATCAAGGAGGCTAAACCCTAGAAGCTAGCCTATGGTATGATTGTTGTTATTGTTGTTGTCCTACGGACTAAAACCATCCGGTTTATATAGACACTGGAGAGGGCTAGGGTTACATAGAGTCGGTTACAATGGTAGGAGATCTACATATCCGTATCGCCAAGCTTGCCTTCCACGCCAAAGAAAGTCCCATCCGGACACGGGACGGAGTCTTCAATCTTGTATCTTCATAGTCTTGGAGTCCGACCGATGATGATAGTTCGGCTATCCGGACACCCCCTAGTCCAGGACTCCCTCAGTAGCCCCTGAACCAGGCTTCAATGACGACGAGTCCGGCGCGCATATTGTCTTCGGCATTGCAAGGCGGGTTCCTCCTCCGAATAATTTGTAGAAGATTGTGAACACCAGGATAGTGTCCGGCTCTGCAAAATAAATTCCACATTCCACCGTAGAGAGAATAATATTTACACAAGTTCAATCTGCTGACGTATTTCGTGGCGCGACATCACACCACAACCAAGCCTTTACTTGAATCGTTTTTATTATACCGCCTCAGCACGTTTAGCAAAGCGGTTTCCTTGGCACGTCTTGTCGAAGCAGAGATCGTGCTCCCCTTATTCCGGGATTCTCATCAATACGGACGTGGGTAACCCAACCGCGCCATTGATTGCGGCGCTTGGGAGAAAAGCGAGTTTTACCAGGCCGGTGGGGACGCATAGTTTCGTCTGCCCATATATAAGAGGATAAGGATCCACCCCTTTACCTGCGCCTTCTTCCTCCTTCGCTTATCCATCTCCGCGCACTCGAGCTCCAGCGCCCAAGTCCGCACATCTCGCCTCGACCTTCTCCAGCCATGTCCGGAGTGGGAGGCAAGTGCATGGCCTCCTCCGTCACGGAGGGGCACATCGAGAGCCTGCGCGGCGCCGGATACCTGTCCAGCGACATCGCGCACCGGCTCCCCAACAAGGGGCAGCTCATCCCCACCCCCAGGCCCCATGAGAGGGTCGTATTCCTTCCCCATTTCCTCCGCGGACTGGGCTTCCCACTTCACCCCTTTGTCCGGGGGCTCATGTTCTACTACGGCCTGGATTTCCATGATCTGGCCCCGAATTTCATCCTCAACACCTCGGCGTTTATCGTCGTGTGCGAGGCTTTCCTCTGCATCCAGCCCCACTTCGGCTTGTGGCTCAAGATCTTCAATGTCAAGCCGAAGGTCATGAAGGGGAACCAAGCGGAATGCGGAGGTGCCATGGTGGGCAAGATACGCAACGTTACTTGGCTCGAGGGCGCCTTCATGGAAACCATCAAGGGGTGGCAATCGGGGTGGTTCTACATCACCGAGCCGCGTGACCCTAAATGGGCAACGGCCCCCGAATTCATATCTGGCATCCCCACATGGTTCACCTCTTGGAAGGAGAGTGGCCTGACTTGGGGAAATTCGGAGGAGCTGACCGGACTCCAAGCTTGTATCCAGAAGCTGGTGGACAAGAAGCTCAAGCTTGTCAACATAGTCCAGGTCATGCTCATCCGCCAGATCCTCCCGTGCCAACAACGGGCCTTTAAACTGTGGGAGTTCGATCCGGCTCAGCACCGAACCTTGAGCGGGCTCGTCGACACTAGGTACGAAGATGCCTGGAAGGTGCTTTTTAAGGGCGCCGAGGCCCCCGCATCCTCTACCGAAGATCGCGGATTCCGCTCGCAGCATTACGCTGACGAGGTAAATGATTTTACCCTTTACGGGATACTTGTTGTTCATAGTTTGACTCTATGCGGGATCTAAACTCCCTTTCCTTTGACAGGACTGGCTGAAGAAGGCCGAGCAGACTAACTCTTCGGCCCCATTGCCAGAGGACCCAGCGGATGCCCATCTGGCGGGGCTGCTGGTTCCGGCACCCCATGTGGTGCCGGAGAAGAAGGCCAAGAAGGAGGCCACGGGTACCCGAAAGAGTTCCCGTTTTCAGGTGTCCGATGACTCCGAGGCGGACTCCTCCCCTGAGGACGAGGAGAAGAAGAAAAGGGCCTCTCCCCCAGCAGGGGGAGGGAAGAAAAGGAGGGCCTCCCCAACGAGGGAGGCCGAAGGGTCCAAGAAGGGAAGAACTCTTCCCTCGGACTGTTCTGCCAACCCCGGTGACGACGACGAGGATTGGCCTCCGAGGGCCAAGCCCCTGGCGAGATCGTTAGTATCCGGACTCCCGAATGACTTCATGATTTTTCTTTTTGCCACTTGGTGTCTTTCTAACGCCGCATACAACACTGCAGTCCGCCCAAGGATGATCTTCCCGCTTCGTCGAGCGGGTCCTTGGGTTCGTCGGATGTGAACAGCACTTCACTTCCAACCGCCTCTTCTCCCCGCGACGCTGACGACGTCGAGGTGGGATCCCAGAGAGGGACCCATCTGGAGGAGGAGGACCCGGAGGTAGCACAGGGCGACCTCCCAGACTTCGTGCCGGACTCCGCGCCAGAACCTGCAGTGGTTCCGGAGTCCGGCGGGCGGCCCCTTCGCAAGAAGGGCAAGACCGTGGCGCCGGCGGCCTCCGTACAACCGGAGGCGCCGGATAACTTGCTGGAGGCGCTCAACGGTGCTTCCATCGAGGAGGAACACCGCACTGTCATGAGTGCGGTGATTCAAAAGGTCCAGCTCGCCAAAGGCGGGCTGACCGAAGCCTGAAGCAGCCTTCTATCAGGCTTTGAGGTAAGAATATTAATATATGTAAAATAGTACCGCATAGACAGTAGCCCCTGATGCTCGGTTCGGTGTTCGGAAAGAAAAGCCGGACTGAGGATCTAAAAAGATATACGCAGGAGTCATAAAAAGTATGTCGATATGGGATTGCAGGCTACCCTACTAACCTCTGACGCACTGACTGCAGAGGTCAATGCTTTGAAGCAAAACCTCGAGTGGTCCGAGAACGAGCTCGGCCGTGCCAAGAAGCAACTCGAGGACAAAGAAGGTGAGTAGCAACTTATTAAAGTTGTACCTTACATAAAAGGATTTGGTTGCAAAAAGAATGACAAGGATAACGTGGGTATTGCAGGGGCCACAAACATGGTGGCGACCCTGAAGGAGGCAGTGTCCGTGGCCGATCGTAATGCGGCTGCGGAGCGCGCCAAGCGAGAGAAGCAGGAGGCGCGGGTGGCGGAGGTACGGCAAGAGCTCCAGGCTCTCGTGGAAAAACATGAGAGTTTGGAGCGTGACTCAAAGACTCGAGAGTCCGAGCTTGCATTGGCTCTTGAGAGTGCCAAAGCCGCTAAGGCCGAAGCCTACAAGTCCCTCCAGGAAATCGAGGCGTTGAAGAAAATAGCGTCGGGTAAGGCATTTTTCATGCAAAGCAAGCATGTGGATGTGGATTACATGTTACTTACCCGAATTCGGAGCTCTCCAGGAGCGTTCACAGATCTGCCCCGCAGCGTGTCCGATGCTGCCGCTTTCTACAGGGCCGAGGAGGGGAGCTCGACGGAGAAGGTCTTCTGGTCTCAGTATGCTGAGGCTGGACATCCGGTTCCCCTTAGCGACCAGCTGAAGCAGCTGGTCGAGCTCCACAAGGTGGCTGAACAGGCCATGAAGGGCCTCATAGTTTGGCTGTGGCCCAATGAGGCCATGCCTGGGAGCTACTTCGGCCTGGTGCGGCGGCTGGTGGATGCGTGTCCATGGGTTGAGGTCATCAAGCGATCCGCCTGTATTGAAGGTGCCCGTCGGGCCCTTGCCCGTGCTAAGGTGCACTGGGGCAAGATGGATGCTGAGAAGCTTGTGACAGACGCGCCACCGCCGGGCAAGGAGTATCGCATGCCCGAGATGTATTACAAGAGTGTCCTGAAGGGTGCCCGCACTATTGCGGGTGAGTGCTCCAATAATGTAATATTTGAGTAAACTCGCATTTTGTTATCCTGTGCGCAGAAAACTTTGTTCATATGCGCTAAGCAACGCTTGTTGATTTAAAATATTATCTTCTGTGCGGCTGTTTATCAAATCTGAGAGATGGAAAGTCGTCGGCTTCAGCCCCCATGCCACGAGTGCTGGGGTGTTCAGTATAAATTTGAGCACTCTTGTTCCCATATTTGGGTCCATCTAGGGAGGCGCTCAACACGATGAACTAGGCAACCGGACTTATAATGCTTGAACACTCTCACTTAGCCATAGAGTTCTATAATTTTAAATTTCGGCGAAGCCCCTAGTGTTCGGAAGACCGAATTCGAGGCGCTATCCACGCCTGGGCCGGACAAAGCCGGTTCCTCGCTCTAAGCGGCATAAGTCTTTAGGGACTCGAAAAAACCTCTCGAACAGCGACCGGCTCTCGCCTCATCATGATGGTCAGTTTTAGCTTTCTCCACTGAGGCGTTAACCCAGCTCAACTGGGGCGCAATCGCAGTGGTTCTCCCAGTGCTACCTTAGCCGATACAACGGAACGTAAGGTGCCAAAACATGGGAGCCGGGCAAACCCAACTATTGACCCAAGACATGGTTCGGAGCTGATGCATATAATGCTATAAGTTTGGAGTGCCGTACTTGTGAAAGTGTTCGGACTTATCACACCATGATGTGGGGAACATAAGCCCCTGATGTTTTTAGCCGTACCAAAGTGTACGGATGCAACACATGTCGCAAATGAACATATGTATAAGAAAGAAATGCAATTATAAGCAAAAAGGGGCTGCATTGTTTTATTCAAGAAGTACTGCTATGAATGCAGAACGATACAAATTGTGTGATAAGCAAGGGACGGGACTATTAAACATGTCCCCCTCCAGGGGTAGGCTGCGGAGTGGTGTATAAAACAGATTTAATGCTCGTAAGGGAGACCACCTGGATATTCGTCGCGGCCTTTCTCCTTCCCTGGCTGTTGCATCGTGAGTTCGGCCGGTCTACTGCCGGACAGGGCCTCTGGTAAACGGAGTCCTGTGGGTAAGAAAAGAAAAAAGGACAAAGAAAAAAAGAAATGACACACTTGGGAGCCCCTGATGTGGTTGAGCCGCATTCTGGGCCTGTCGTGGTCGTGCCCCTTCCCCTATGCCCATGGTATCTCCAGAGTGTAATGATGTACGCGAAGGACCAGTCTTGCGATCTTGCGAGGGCTGAGGTTGGGGTCGCATTGCTACGCGTGCTCGGAACGCGCCAGGTGGTCTTGTTGTAGGTTACTTCGGGCGCGTTTGGCCGTGTCCGGTCGCTTAACGGCCGGACTCGAGAATTTCCTTAAGAGGCTGCATTGTACTTCTGCCGCGAGAGCCGCTGTATGTTCCTCCGTTCGGAGGGAGCGCTCGGTGTTTCCGTTGACCGTGATGACTCCTCGAGGGCCTGGCATCTTGAGCTTGAGGTATGCGTAGTGCGGCACCGCATTGAACTTTGCAAACGCGGTCCGTCCGAGCAGAGCATGATAGCCGCTGCGAAACGGAACTATGTCGAAGATTAACTCCTCGCTTCAGAAGTTATCCGGTGATCCGAAGACCACTTCCAGTGTGACTGAGCCCGTACAATTGGCCTCTACACCTGGTATGACGCCTTTGAAGGTCGTCTTTGTGGGTTTAATCCTTGAGGGGTCTATGCCCATCTTGCGCACTGTGTCCTGATAAAGCAGGTTCAGGCTGCTGCCGCCGTCCATCAGGACTTTGGTGCGGTGAAATCCATCGATGATTGGGTCTAAAACCAATGCGGCGAATCCGCCATGGCGGATGCTGGTGGGGTGGTCCCTTCGATCAAAAGTGATCGGGCAGGAGGACCATGGGTTGAACTTCAGGGCGACTGGCTCCATCGCGTATACGTCCCTGAGTGCACGCTTTCGCTCCCTCTTGGGTATGTGGGTTGCGTATATCATATTCACCATCCGCACTTGTGGGGGAAACCCTTCTGTCCTCTGTTGTTATTGTACGGTCGAGATACACGGCACCCCCGAAAAGCCAGCCAACCACACCAACAGGGACTGTTGGGTATTCAAGCAGGCAGGCAAGCTAATTGCCGAAAACAATGACAAGCAGGCAGGCAAGCTAATTCGACGCACTTGTGGACGATTTGCACGTAGATGTGGGTGATTATGTCGATGGTGTCTTGCTGCGCTAGGCGCTGCGCGGCGAGCGCGACCTCGAGGTGGACATTCTCCAGTGCGATGGCGGGCAGTCGCAGGGCCACCAGTGCGTCGAAGAGGTTGTCACCATAGTGGCCGTTGAGGGTGCCCCCGAAAAGCCAGCCACACCAACAGGGACTACTACATGCAAGAGGAGGACGATAGGATGCTAGCCTTCTTGGACCACAGGGAAACCTTGGACGGCACTGTTCAGAAGCACGTTGAGCTCACCGCCAACGCCGCTGCTCCTCACACGTCGGTTGGTGACCCGGCGCACTAGGGTGTGAGGATGTCATTGATGGATCCGTATGTATTTTTATCTTTCTGTCAAATCCATGTAGTAGTATATGATACTACAGTAATTATCTTACCTTTCTCATCAACTTCATAATTTTTGTACGTACTCCATGCATGAACGGCGCCAGAACCAAACTTCTCATTACTCTAGGCAAAATCATTATTTTCTATCTATCGATCACGCCATGGAGCAGAACCAAATTTTACAAGTTACGAGTTCAAAAGGAAAAGCCTGCCGTGTTCGTGTCACACCCCCACACGATTGGTCCGGCATGCCGCTCAAGCGGGAATGCGTGCGGTGTTGCATTTTCACTTACAAGTGGGACCGCAGTTGAGCAAACCGACTATCAGCAAACCCCCACACCGCCCACCGCGCGATGGCTGAGAAAACAGGAGGGAGAAGAGATAGCTGTAGCACGGACTCCAAGAAAATTGGTGTTGGATGGGACTCGTGTTGGTGGCGTGTGCCGTACTGCTAGACGTGAATGCTAGTTATGGCCCATGCCATCCCACTATATCGAGCCTATATTGAGGTACGTAGAACAAATTTCTTGCAGTCCGTGCTTAGCCCTCCTCTATCTCTCTTCTCAGCCAGCCAGCGAATGCGTGGAGCCCATCGTCTATTTGCTCCCATGCGGTCCCGCATGTCAGTGAAAACGCAAAGCGGACCCACTGAACCTGCACATCTTTCACCTCGACGTGCTGGTGATGAAAAACAAATCCAAGAAAGATCTTCGGTGGCCGCTTTTGGAGTTACTCAAGAGTAGTAAGATTATATTTACAGTTTAACCCAAGATGCGCATCTCGTGGCTTCAACTACCACTCTATTTTATTTCATGACATGACCTGGATGCTGGATGTCCCACATGTCGGCAAAAGGAGGAAGAACCCGACCAAATCTTCGGTTGTGCTCTCGGATTAGACTAGTTGTGCTAACTTAAACAAATTATTGTGTACTCCCTCCGTTCCAAAATACTTGACTTCCATTTGTCCAAAAATGGACGTACCTATATACTAAAACATGTCTAGATACATGTATATTCTGACAAATAGAAGGCATGTATTGTGCAACGGAGGGAGTAGAATGGATGCAAGTTTTTGTATTGGGAAGAAGAGTACATCCATATATTGATAGAGCGCAATTTAGTAGATGTTCTATCACTTTTAGCTAGCACAGAGGCTATAGATGAGATTAGTGCACTTGTTGATACTCCTACTTGGTATGCGTGTTGCTGCTTAGACGCGGAGAAAAACAGACCGGGGGGAGTACTAGAATAGAGGCTAGACATAAGACTAGATGCGAGGAAGCAACATCTACTTCTTTACACTCGAAGAAGAAAGAAGCACGCAAGATCGAGCCCCCGCAGATCAACAATGAAGGCATCAAGAAGGCACTAATCCAACTTACAGGAGTAGTAAAATGTATTCTTGTGGTTCTTCTTTTCTTTGGTCTTGCTTTTCTAGTCAAAATTATCGTTGGAGTTCGTGCAAAACGGAGGTCCGTTTGGGGTCGTGCATTGCAATTGGCCTTACAAGTGGGACCGCAGTTAAGAAAACCGGCTATCGGCAAACCCCCACCTCGCCCGCCATGCGATGGCTGAGTTAGAGAAACGATGAGGTTGAAGAGATTGCTCTAGCACGGACTCCAAGAAATATGGTGTCAGATGGAAGTCATGCTGGAAGTCGTGCTGGTGGCGTGTGCCGTACTCCTGGACGTGAATTCTTGTTCTGGCCCATGCCACCCTACTACTCCTACTACTTACTATATAGTACTACTAGTATCGAGGATTCGAGGTGCTGGTTACGTAGTACAATATGGCTATAGTAAAAACACCCGCACAACGCGCGGAGCATGTGAAGCTAGTACAAATAGTGTACTACTGTTGTTGATTGGCCTCACCCAATAACCTGTTGCAATGCACGTACAATTATGTATTCGGAAAATATTTTTTTGCCTCGTCGCACCACTCACTCACAGAAGTGACTCGAAAGCCATTCATAAGTTTAGTAAGTTTATCACAGGCATATCATTTTATTACATACAATAGGTCATCAACCCACATCAACAACGAGGATACATTATAAATACTAAAGTTTTCAACACACAACAAATAACAAGAAATGAAATGAACTTCAACTCAACCATTCCTCAGCGTTGGAAACGCTTGCTTTGACCACAAGTGATTCTCTGGGACGGGCCATCCATTGTCGATCTGGAGACCAACGCAGGACTGATCTTCCAGGCTGAAGCGGCCTACTATATCAGTACTAGGGTAGGGAACCACCCAAATGTCCGAGGTATATACACAGTTGCTTCTCATAAGTGGTAGTAATGTTGTGTCAACAACAGTTGGATCGCCTTTCACCAGCATTGGATAGTTTTGTCCAAGGAAGAGCGAGTTTTCTCCAAGACTATCAATTCTGTACCAGGGAGAAGGAGTTGGCGCTAGCACACTAGTATCCATCCCAGATACCATGCAACGGGTGTTGGAATAGGTCTGGAGAGTGTGACCATGGGAGACTACACCTGCTTCCTTAGCAGTAACATCATCAGTGGGCTGTATACACACAAGAAGAGGTGATCCATCTGAATTAGTTGCCAGACGCCACAAAGTTTACGGGCGCTGCTCGTCCTCATGCTCGTGATCATCACCATCATCATCTCCCCCTTGGTTATAAAAATTTTCAAGTATGGGTGGTGGAATGTTCACAGGACCTTGGAAACACAAGAAGAAGGTTAATTAGTAAAGGGAAACCTGCTGACCCGCATGCATGTGGATGAAACAATTATAATTACGGTGGAAGAGAAACGTACCGAAACTACGAGGATTCCATGCAAAAACAGTGCCACAAGTGGTGGCAGCAAACACAAGGCCCTCGTATTCAATTGCATCACAGTACTCATCCGTGTACAGAAACTGATTTTTGAGCAATATCCATCGAGTCAAACCACCAAGGACAGCAACAAGCTTGTCGAAGATAGCAACAACTTCATAGTTGTTGTAATTCCAAGAGCGGTTGGGAACTCGACAAATTGCTATCTTCCGTAGAAGACAGTCACCATGATCATATTTGAACGTGCGTACAATACCGGTGTGCTCAACCTCTGGGCAGTCTGCTGAGATTTTTGGAAGTGGAACCCGGTCACAAGTTTACACATTCACAAGTTCCCACTCGTAGTTGGTCCCAATGTAAACAACCCAATCTCCATTTGTGCCTGCCCAAGCCTTGCCCTCAAGTGATGGCATCTTAACATCATATGTATCATTATCAAGCGGCATCAACTTGCACAGGGCGAGGCCTCCGTCATGCCGGCGCCAGTCATCAGGGTCACGGTGAAGAAGATAAGGGAGATCAAACCGCTCCTTGACTCTTGGGTTCCTTGTAATGATGTTATTTGTTGAGTCGAGAATGAGCTTGAACGAACCTGCCGTGCTAGCCGAGGTGATGACGTCGCACTGATCAATGAGTTCCTCCACCACGTCATCTTTCAGATCGGGGCAAGAATAACGGGGTCGTTTCCGGCCTGTTCCCTCCATGGAGAAGACGATCAAATAATGGCAGAAGAAAGGGTGAAGGGCTAAAGGAAAATGGCGGAGGGAGAGGAAGAGCGTGCGACAGCAGTTCCAAATCGAGAGGGAAAGGCGAAGAGTCGGTGGACGGTTGCCAATTTGCCACGGTTCACGAAGAGGCGCCCCGGCCTACACGTCCGTTCGGAAATACTCCTACTACTCGTCGTCGTCTCACTGATATGTTGAAACGGGACCACATGTCAACGAAACATGGTGTGTAATTTCTCGTGCAAAATGTGATCTGGCCGCGTTGGCCCGAGGTGCCGCATTAGTTATCGACCTTTATTTTTTTAATGGCGTGTCGTTCAGTTTTGAAGCACGACTAACTGGTACTGTACGCAGAGAAAATATAAACTACTCTACCACTACTCCACCTCCAGTACTAGTAGTATAAAAAGATATATAGGCTGGAGCTTCAGCGCTTTCTTGCCAAGGGCTGCCCTCTTGCTTCTCACACTACCACCCTCTCTCCAGATCTATAAAAGACGGCCCCTCTCTCCCTCCTCACCGGTGGTCATAGATCCGCCGGGGAAGAAAAGGACGTGCAGCATTGACGCACTTGTCGTCTGCGAGTGAGGTCACGCACTGACGACAAGGCCGTCCTCTCAGACCTAGCGCCCGCACGGGATGGCCTCCGTCCCTAAGCTCGCTGCCGTAGTGTGTGCGGAGGACGACGACCATGAGCGAAGCCACTTCCCGCCGACCCTCAGGTATGCTACCTCTTTTCAAACCATACCCTTGTTCTATTGCCCCATCTGCCACGTCGTTGCATGTGGATATTTTTTCCACTCCACCATCTTCCCAATTTGCTATCCTCTGCTCTGCTGGCCACACAGACAAAAACCATAATTTGCACTATTAAAGGAAACCCTACTTCATGCAGACTAATCCATGTCTGGGTTGAATAAGGAAAGGAAGGGAGACTGTACTGTCCAAGAAAGTAGGCATCGAACCCGCATCTAGGTTGAAAAGGGGAAAATCAGTAGCTAAGGAACCTTCATTTCAAAAAAAAGTAGCTAAGGAACGAGTCTCGTGTCTCTTGGTTGAAGAAGGGTAGAAAGGCATGACAACGCAATAGAGAATGACCAGGTCGATCGGTTTGTTGTCCTCACATAGGAAAAAGGTGGCTAAAGAGAACAAAAATGGGATGTAATCCACATATGCTGCCTGGATATTTGTTGTTCTTGGCAACCATACCTCCCTCACCACTCTGCGTCCGTGGAGATACATCGTACTGGTGCACCCACTGTCTGAATGGGCCTCCCATGCTCTTATTGCCACTTTTTTTGCTGTTAGTATAACGCCAGCAGTCAAGTCAAGCAATGCTACTGCTAAACTGAAGCCACATTTAACTAATGCCGCTCTCAGTCTAATGCCACCGATAAATTTAAGCAATGCCATTTAATGTCACTGGATTATTTCAGGGTTAGCTGTTGATTGTGGATGTATTGTTACCTTTACATTTTGTCTAATGCCACTAGTACACCAATGCTGAAACTTGTTACCTTTACATTTTGTATTGTTAATTCTTATAGAAACCTTCCAGTGCTAGAGTTTATTGAAATCTGTTCAGTAAAACCATTGTACTGTAGCCTGTAATAAACTAACTACTCTACTATTGCACTAGCCACTAGATTAGTGTATATTTGTAGTATTCGAATGGTGTAGAGTTCACTCAAATTATCCCAGTAAAGCTAGTCACACCTTTGTTAAAATTAATGTTCATTATGTTATCGGAGGAGGTCTGTATGTTTGTCTCTAATGCCTATCGACTACATACCTGACATCATGATGTAATGTTAAGTCATTTCCTTTTGTACAGTGTCACTGAATTGTCAAGGCGGTGATGGCATTTTATTTTAGTAGAACTACACAAAAATTTGCTTAAAAGAAGAGGAAAGGTCAGGAATGGCTCAGTTTTTCAGAAAAAACTATGTATGCCTTTGTGACATCAGCCATTGTTGCTTTATTTATTCCTTCAAACAGGTTGTTAGAAATAGTCTTGCTACCTTTTCCCATTAAGAAATTGGAATGCTTATATTTGTGAGTCTATGCTTCAACTAGTGCCACTTTTATAGTAATCACACTTTCAATATCTATGCAAACAGGGATGCTCGATTTTAGTGGAGCTGCACAAAAAGTCCAACTGGTTCAACATTAGGAGCATGTTTTTTTCCAAACCTTTATATCCAATTGGTGGCACTTTGAGCTGTTCATTAGGAAGGTACATGGTTTGCTACTATCTTGCTACTCTTTTTGTACTGTCATTAGATAGTAATACTAGTGGTTTGCTAGCTGCTTGATATGTTTACTAGCTGCTTGATATTTGTGCAGACAGAGATGTCTGCCTGTTGCTATTTTGCAAACAAACAAAGTGTCCGCAATTTTGGTTGAACTGCACAAGAGAATAGTATAGTCACTGCATGCAGTGCCATTTGAAAATAGACACAAAGATTGGATAGTCACTTCATGTACTGCAGAAAAGTAGTATTGTACTATTTACTGGCCAACAGTTGGTGCTTCATTGCTTTGGTATGATTATACAATGGGCATCATTTTGCCTAAGTTAAAGTTTGTATTCCGAAAGTAGTCTCGCGGTGTGATCGAGAGAAGACCAAATCATATTGTAGTGGATGTTCCTCCATCATGTGTGGTTCATTCTCATGGTTCCAGCTGTTGGTGAAACCACTTACGTTTGCAAGAGGAATTGTAGACTTCACAAGAAAATTTGTCTTTTAGTCTGTACTGAATGTTGGCCAATAGAAGCATCCATGTTAGTAGGAAGAACAGATGTTTTTTCTAGATCTTTGCTTTTGGAGCTACATATTTGTATATGATCTGTGAATCATTGAGATGCATTAACATGTTGATCTTATGTGTGGGAATCGTACTAGTTAGTTTTAGTTGTGACGCAAGATCCGAAGTGGCTGATCTTTGCTTTTGGAGCTACATATTTGTATATGATCTATGAATCATTGAGATGCATTAACAGTTACTTATTTATGTTCACTCAGTGTTTACAAGTTACTGATCGATCACTAGCTAGCCTACAAATGCGCTCCTGGCAGTTTTATTTGCGACGCAAGATGCAAAGTGGCAGTTTTTTGAATAAAAATGCCTACCTCTGAAGAAACTGACAAGCTACACTATCGATCCTACACGGATAAAAAATGCCTACCTCTGAAGAAACTGACAAGCTACACTATCGATCCTACACGGATAAATAGCGGATCACACACGTACTACCTCCTTTCCAGTTTGTAGGGCTCAATTCAAGAAACGACCTACTCGATCCTACATGAATAAATAGCGGATCACGCACGTACTACCTCCTTTCCGATTTGCAGGGCTCAATTCAAGAAACGACCTAATCGATCCTACACGAATAAATAGCGGATCACGCACGTACTAGTACCTCCTTTCCGGTTTGCAGGGCTTAATTCAAACCTCTCACCAACCAAGGTACTCCCTCCGTATGGGTTTATTAGTCCCGTGAGCAAAGCAGCAAGACCAAGGCATGGCAATAATTAACGGCATGCAGAAGTTTAAGCCTAATTAATTCTAGTGATTTAAGTGGTTGCATGCGTGCCCTCGGCTACGACTCGTTGCATGCTGCTTCGTGTACTGCCTGTGAGCGATTCTGAGTGCCTGCATGCAGCCGGCCGTAATTAAGGCAGCTAACTGATGCGAAAAAAGATACGCTTTAATTGTTGCGGGCTTTTTAAATCCATGGAATCATTATTGACAAGGAGGGAGATGATTCGAGTGCACTTGTTTGACTGCCATGCCGGCGACCCAGACGGGACGGGACGACACAGTCATAATTTCAGTTTCCCTAGTTTTCCACGGCAAGCTGGCGCGCTAAGCCATTATGCATTGAATTCTGATGACCGTCGTGCTACCTTCCCCCTATAAGTACTGTTTCCCGGCCTTCTCCGGTGCCACCGTGACCCAACACGCCATATCCTCATAAGCCCCCACCGGCCCAACGTCGCTCGCCACGTCCGCCATGCCCCCGCCCGTCTGCGGTAGCCGACGCCGGAGGCGGTCACCGCCGGACCTAGTGTTCGGTTGTTCACCAGAAGGCAGACGGAGGGAGGAGGCATTCTATCTATCTTTAGATGGCAATGCACGGATCGAGGAGTTATTGGAGCGCGACCGCATGACGGAGGAGCAGGAGTTGTTGGAGCGCGACTGCCTGGCGGAGGAGCAGCGTATCGCTGATTTGCGCTGCCAGCGGGACATGGAGCAGTAGCGCACCGACCTCTGAGTCGCGAGCAGAGAGACCGCAACTGGGCCGACTACATGGAGGCCGGCGCCCGGCAAATATCCCTGGAGACTGTCGGGCACGCACGCATTCGCGACGCTGATTTTTACTACCAGCTCGTCAAGTGGGTTTTCCGCTTGGAAGCCGAAGCTTCGGTGAACCACGCCAGCATGGAAAGGGCCAACGCGCGCGAGCAACGCATCCTATCGCACCTCTGGCAAGTTCGAGGCGAGCCGCAGGACGCCGGTGCCGGCGTTTAGCGTGTACCACAGATGGCGGCCGGCATCGTCTAGTTAGCTAAGAGTAAGTTAGTACTTGTCTAGTGGGAGTAGATAGTTAACTTGGCTATGATGGTTGTCAACGTGTAAGTTCAGTACTCTATATGTGGATCAGACCTGCTACTTTGCTCTGAATGTTGAACTTCCTGTTTGAACGTATGGAATGGGCTGTTATTTTTTTAAATGGGTTGTATTTGTCCTCCACGGGTTTAGAGGCTGACTTGTGGGCCTAGCAAGTTGACACGTACACAATCAGGAGATGATTGTACGTGGAGAGGATGACAGCAGGGACCCGCCAAGGTCATGGAAGTACGCAAGCAAGTGCCTCCTTATTTCAAGCCAATAAAAAATGGCTCCTCCTAGTGGATTTCTGACATCTGGGTCCCATGCCATTGTCAACGTAGTCAATAAATGAGAGAATTGCACAACGAGCGGCTGACACCAGGGACCCTGCAGCTCGCCCATTTATTTATTTTTTGGGTTAATTTGATAAATGCCTTCGAGAAATGCCACTGCAATTTCCAAACTTTGAAAAATGCCATTTCATGCCATTTCTAGTGGCATTTTTCGAAGTCTGGAGTGGCGTTTTTCAAAGTTTGCAAACTGCAGTGGCGTTTTTCAAAGTTTGCAAAAATTGCAGTGGCATTTTTCAAAGTTTGGAAATTGCAGTGGCATTTTTATGAATCGCCATAATTGGAGTGGCATTTATCTATTTTGTTTTTGAGACGGAAGCAGGGTGTCAACTGGGCTGTGCAGGACACTCTGGCCTGTCTAGACAGCCTTTTCTTTTATGTTTACCACAGACCAGCCTAGTAGTTTTTTTTTCTTTCTGAAAATGGCTAGCCCAGTTTTTTTGTGGTTTGTCAAGTAATTCGCTTTATCAGGCCTGTTGGGTTGCAAATCTTTCAAGACAAGGAGGGCTTCATTCGGCTGGCCAAGAAAATGGCCTATCAGTAATGCGAAATGGGATGTACATTTTTAAAACACATCAAACCGGCAATTAGTTTCAAATATCTTTTTTCATTTCGAGATTTTAAATTGGATTGATTTTTATGCATGGACAATTTATTGGATTTTATATTGATATACATTTATTGTTAAAATCAGTCTAAATGTGACTCAAAAATTTGGGATTAAAAACAGTTCACACCGCACTGACATATGCAAAATTTCATATATTTTTTTAACCGTGGCCACAATATGGGCTGTAATGCTAACAAAAAGAATATGGGCTCCAAAAAAACCCGTAAGAATTAGCAAATGGGCTGTAAACTATTTGAAATAATGGCAGATGGGATGTATGCTGTTTTCCACAGATTTGAGGCTTTCCACAGATGACCTGTATACTGTTGGATGGCCAATCAACGACCGTCATGCTTCTTCAATCTCTGCTCTTCCTGCTGCAGCCGCTTAAACAAGTGCCGGCGGGACTGCCTGCTCCCTCCTCCACGCGGCCGGCTGTGCTGCCGCGCAGGCCTCACCGCCCCACCGTACTCCCATCGCGGGCCTAGCCATCCCTCTACTCACCCACAGTCCCACACCTGCTGTTATTCTCCGGCGACGGTAGACGAACCAGTAAACCCTTGTACAGTCGTACTCCCCTCCGCGTGGGAAACAACTGCCGAGTCTTCCCTACCTCCGTGTCGTTCCCTTCCTAGGCCTTCCCTTCGTCCACCGCCCTGGTACTCTCGGCGTGGCGTGGTCAACGTGATCAACGACCGACATGCATTTGAAGTGGACTGTACATGGAGAGGCTGACAGCTGGGTCCATGGCCGCACGCAAGGAAATGCCTCCTTATTACGTGCAAAATAATGATTCCTCCACCTGACATCTGGGACCCACCAAAAGGGCCTCTGTATTTCGCGGAAAAAATGTTACCTCCGCTGACAGCTCGGACCCACCAGCTATATCTTCGCACACAAGGAAGTGCCTCCTTATTACACCCAAAAAAAGAATACTCCCCATACGATGTCCACTAAGTTGATGGGGCCTACTAAGTTGACGGGGACGAAGGGCTTTGTCAACTTAGTCAATATGCACGATTCTAGCACGACTGACCGTACGATGTCCATGCAACGGCCGTAGTGCTTCTTCAACCTCTGATCTTCTTGCTCCAGCCGCCCAAAGCAGCGCCGGTCGTGCCGCCTGCTCCTGCCTCCCGTGGCCGGCTGTGCTGTCGTGGAGGCCTGACCGCCTCCATAATACTAACACCGCTGGCTAGGCCATCCCTCCACTCCACTCACCCACACCCCCTGTTTTTCTGCGGCGATGACAGCATAGCCGAACCAATGAACCCTCGTACTCCTCTCCGCGTGGGCATCCACTGTCGCGTCTTCCCCGGCTCCGCGTCGTCCCCTTCCTAGGCCTTGCCATCGTCCACCGCCGTGGTGCTCTCGGCGCGGCATGGTCAATGTGGTCAATGACCGAATTCCATCGGAAGAATACTGTACGTGAAGAGGCTAACAGCTGGGTCCACGGCAGCCGCAAGGAAGTGCCTCCTTATTACGCGTAAAATAATTATTCCTCCACCTGACAGCAGGGACCCATCGGACAGGCCACCAGTATTTCGCGAAAAAAACGTTTGCCCCTGACTGCTGGGACACACCCGATGAGCCACTGTATTTCACGAAAAAATGTTCCCCCTGCTGTCAGCTCGGACCCACCGGAAGTGCCTCCTTATTACACAAAAAAATGAATACCCCCTGCTACCTGGGACCCACCTTTGTGGGAGGCTGACTTGTGGGCCTACTAAGTTGACGGGGATGGAGTGCTTTGTCAACTTAGTCATTATAAACGATTCTAGCTCTAGTGACCATACGATGTCCATCCAACGGTCGTAGTGCTTCTTCAACCTCTAGTCCTCTTGCTCCAGCCGCCCAAAGCAGCGTCGGTCGTGCCACATGCTCCTGCTTTCCGTGGCCAGATGTGCTGTCGCGGAGACCTCACCGCCCCCTACTATTCCCACCGCTGGCCAGGCCCTGCGGCGACGGCAGCCTCACACCGCAACCGAACCAGTGAACCCTCGTACTCCTCTCCGCGCGGGCTTCCACTGCCACGTCTTCCCCGGCTCCCCGTCGTCCCCTTCCTAGGCCTCGCCGTCGTCCACCGCCCTGGTGCTCTCGGCGCGGCGTGGTTAACGTGGTTAAAGAACGACTTCCATCAGACGTGGACTGTATGTGGAGAGGCTGACAGCTGGGTCCACGGCCGCAGCAAGGAAGTGCCTCCTTATTACGCGGAAAATAATTATTCCTCCAACTGACAGCGGGGACCCACCGGACGGGCCACCATATTTCGCGAAAAAAACGTTTTCCCCTGACTATTGGGACCCACCAGCTGCACTTACGCACGCAAGGAAGTACGTCCAGGCAAAAAAAACGATTCGCCCCCCTGACTGCTGGGACCCACCAGCTACATCTTCGCACGCAAGGAAGTGCGTCCGGGCAAAAAACAGATTCACCCCCTGACTGCTGGGACCCACCAGCTACATCTTCGCACGTAAGGAAGTGCGTTCGGGCAAAAAAACGATTTTCCCCCTGACTATTGGGACCCACCAGCTACATCTTCGCAGGCAAGGAAGTGCCTGACAGTCGGGACCCACCTGTTCGAAGCATATGTGTTGGGGAACGTAGTAATTTCAAACAAATTCCTACATACACGCAAGATCATGGTGATGGCATAGCAACGAGAGGGGAGAGTGTTGTCCACGTACCCTCGTAGACCGTAAGCGGAAGCGTTAGAACAACGCGGTTGATGTAGTCGTACGTCTTCACGGCCCGACCGATCAAGCACCGAAACTACAGCACCTTCGAGTTCTAGCACACGTTCAGCTTGATGATGTCCCTCGAACTCCAATCCAGCCGAGTGTCGAGGGAGAGTTCCGTCAGCACGACGGCGTGGTGACGATCATGATGTACTACCTACGCAGGGCTTCCCCTAAGCACCGCTACGATATTATCGAGGTGGATTATGGTGGAGGGGGGCACCGCACACGGCTAAGAGATCCAAGGGATCAATTGTTGTTGTGCCTAGAGGTGCCCCCCTGCCCCCGTATATAAAGGAGCAAGGGGGAGGGGGAGGCCGGCCTAGTAGGGGCGCGCCAAGGGGAGTCCTACTCCCACCGGGAGTAGGACTCCCTCCTTCCTTGTTGGAGTAGGAGAAGTGGAAAGAGGGGGAGAGGGAAAAGGAAAAGGGGGCTGCCCCCCTTGTCCAATTCGGACCAGAGGGGGGGCGCAGGCCTCTTTCCTTTTGGCCTCTCTCCTCTATTCCCGTATAGCCCAATAAGGCCCATATACTCCCCGGCGAATTCCCGTAACTCTCCGGTACTCCGAAAAATACACGAATCACTCGGAACCTTTCCGAACTCCGAATATAGTCGTCCAATATATCGATCTTTACGTCTCGACCATTTCGAGACTCCTCGTCATGTCCCCGATCTCATCCGGGACTCCGAACTTCTTCGGTACATCAAAACTCATAAACTCATAATATAATTGTCATCGTAACGTTAAGCGTGCGGACCCTACGGGTTCGAGAACTATGTAGACATGACCTAGAACTATTCTCGGACAATAACCAATAGCGGAACCTGGATGCCCATATTGGTTCCTACATATTCTACGAAGATCTTTATCGGTCAAACCGCATAACAACATACGTTGTTCCCTTTGTCATCGGTATGTTACTTGCCCGAGATTTGATCGTCGGTATCCAATACCTAGTTCAATCTCGTTACTGGCAAGTCTCTTTACTCTTCCGTAATGCATCATTCCGTAACCAACTCATTTGGTCACATTGCTTGCAAGGCTTATAAAGATGTGCATTACCGAGAGGGCCCAGAGATACCTCTCCGACAATCGGAGTGACAAAACCTAATCTCGAAATACGCCAACTCAACATGTACCTTCGGAGACACCTGTAGTACTCCTTTATAATCACCCAGTTACGTTGTGACGTTTGGTAGTACCCAAAGTGTTCCTCCGGTAAACGGGAGTTGCATAATTCTCATAGTTACAGGAACATGTATAAGTCATGAAGAAAGCAATAGCAACATACTAAACGATCAAGTGCTAGGCTAACGGAATGGGTCATGTCAATCACATTATTCTCCTAATGATGTGATCCCATTAATCAAATGACAACTCTTTTGTCCATGGCTAGGAAACATAACCATCTTTGATAAACGAGCTAGTCAAGTAGAGGCATACTAGTGACACTATGTTTGTCTATGTATTCACACATGTATTATGTTTCCGGTTAATACAATTCTAGCATGAATAATAAACATTTATCATGAAATAAGGAAATAAATAATAACTTTATTATTGCCTCTAGGGCATATTTCCTTCAGTCTCCCACTTGCACTAGAGTCAATAATCTAGTTCACATCGCTATGTGATTTAACACCAATATTCACATCTGCATGTGATTAATACCCATAGTTCACATCATCATGTGATCAACACCCAAAGGGTTTACTAGAGTCAATAATCTAGTTCACATCGCTATGTGATAAACACCCAAAGGGTTTACTAGAGTCAATAATCTAGTTCACATCGCTATGTGATTAACACCCAAAAGAGTACTAAGGTATGATCATGTTTTGCTCGTGAGAGAAGCTTAGTCAACGGGTCTGTCATATTCATAGCCGTATGTATTTAGCAAATATTCTATGTCCACAATGCTCTGCACGGAGCTACTCTAGCTAATTGCTCCCACTTTCAATATGTATCCAGATTGAGACTTAGAGTCATCTGGATTGGTGTAAAAGCTTGCATCGTTGTAACTTTTATGACGGTCTCTTTTATCACCTCCATAATCGAGAAACGTCTCCTTAGTCCTCACTAAGGATATTATTGACCCATGTCCAGTGATCTACTTATTAGATCAAAATTGTATTCCTTTGCCAAACACAGAGCAAAGTATACAATAGGTCTGGTTCATAGCATAGCATACTTTATAGAACCTATGACTGAGGCATAGGGAATGACTTTTCATTCTCTTTCTATTTTCTGCAATGGTCGGGTCTTGAGTCTTACTCAACTTCACACCTTGTAACATAGGCAAGAACTCCTTCTTTGACTGTTCCTATTTTGAACTATTTCAAAAATTTATCAAGGTATGTACTCATTGAAAAATCTTATCAAGCATCTTGATCTATCTATATAGATCTTGATGCTCAATGTGTAATCAGCTTCACCGAGGTCTTGCTTTGAAAAACTCTTATTCAAGTATCCTTTCATGCTATCCAGAATTTCCATTTCATTTCCAATTAACAATATGTCATCCACATATAATATTAGAAATGCTACAGAGCTCCCACTCACTTTCTTGTAAATGCAGGCTTCTTCAAAAGTCTGTATAAAACCATATGCTTTGATCAACTCATCAAAGCGTATATTCCAACTCCGAGATGCTTGCACCAGTCCATAGATGGATCGCTGGAGCTTGCACATTTTGTTAGCACCTTTAGGATTGACAAAACCTTCTGGTTGCATCATATACAACTCTTCTTTAATAAATCCATTAAGGAATGCAGTTTTGACATCCATTTGCCAGATTTCATAAAATGTGGCAATTGCTAACATGATTCAGACAGACTTAAGCTTCGATACGAGTGAGAAAATCTCATTGTATTCAACACCTTGAACTTGTTGAAAACCTTTCGCAACAAGTCGAGCTTAGTAGATAGTAACACTACTATTAGTGTCCGTCTTCCTCTTGAAGATCCATTTATTTAACATGGCTTGCTGATCATCGAGCAAGTCAATCAAAGTCCATACTTTGTTCTCATACATGGATCATATCTCAGATTTTATGGCCTCAAGCCATTTCGTGGAATCTGGGCTCATCATCGCTTCCTCATAGTTCATAGGTTCATCATGGTCTAGTAACATGACTTCTAGAACATGATTACCATACCACTCTGGTGCGGATCTTACTCTGGAAGACCTACGAGGTTTGGCAGCAACTTGATCTGAAGTTTCATGATCATCATCATTAACTTCCTCACTAATTGGTGTAGGAATCACTGGAACTGATTTCTGTGATGCACTACTTTCCAATAAGGGAGAAGGTATAATTACCTCATCAAGTTCTACTTTCCTCCCACTCACTTCTTTCGAGAGAAACTTCTTCTCTAGAAAGGATCCATCTTAGCAACGAATAACTTGCCTTCGGATCTGTGATAGAAGGTGTACCCAATAGTTACCTTTGGGTATTCTATGAAGACACACTTCTCCGATTTGCGTTCGAGCTTATCAGGTTGAAAACCTTTTTCATATAAGCATCGCAACTCCAAGCTTTAAGAAACGACAGCTTAGGTTTACTGCTAAACCATAGTTCATACGGTGTCATCTCAATGGATTTAGATGGTGCCCTATTAAACGTGAATGCAGCTGTCTCTAATGCATAACCCCAAAACGATAGTGGTAAACCGATAAGAGACATCATAGATCGCACCATATCTAGTAAAGTACGATTACGACATTCGGACACACCATTACATTGTGGTGTTCCAGATGGCGTGAGTTGCGAAACTATTTCACATTGTTTCAAATGAAGACCAAACTCATAACTCAAATATTCGTCTCCACGATGAGATCGTAGAAACTTTATTTTTCTTGTTACGATGATTTTTCCACTTCACTCTGAAATTCTTTGAACTTTTCAACTATTTCAGACTTATGTTTCATCAAGTAGATATACCCATATCTGCTCAAATCATCTGTGAAGGTTAGAAAATAAAGATACTTGCCACGAGTCTTAACACTCATCGTATCGCATACATCGGTATGTATTATTTCCAATAAGTCAGTAGCTCGTTCCATTTTTCCGGAGAATGGAGTTTTAGTCATCTTGCCCAAAAGGCACGGTTCACAAGCATCAAATGATTCACAACCAAGTGATTCTTAAAATCCATCTTTATGGAGTTTCTTCATGCGCTTTACACCGATATGACCCAAACGGCAGTGCCACAAATAAGTTGCACTATCATTATTAACTTTTCATCTTTTGGCATCAATATTATGAATATGTGTATCACTACGATCGAGATCCAACAAACTATGTTCATTGGGTGTATGACCATCGAAGGTCTTATTCATGTAAACAGAACAACAATTATTCTCTGACTTTAAATGAATAACCGTATTGCAATAAACATGATCAAATCATGTTCATGCTCAACACAAACACCAAATAACATTTATTTAGGTTCAACACTAATCCCGAAAGTATAGGGAGTGTGCGATGATGATCATATCAATCTTGGAACCACTTCCAACACACATCGTCACATCACCCTCAACTAGTTTCTGTTTATTCTGTAACTCCTGTTTCGAGTTACTAATCTTAGCAGCCGAACAAGTATCAAATACTCAGGGGTTACTATAAACACTAGTAAGGTACACATCAATAACATGTATATCAAATATACCCTTGTTCACTTTGCCATCCTTCTTATCCACCAAATATTTCAAGGCATTTCCGCTTCTAGTGACCATTTCCTTTGCAGTATAATCACTCAGTTTCAGGCTTTGGTCCAGCTTTGGGCTTCTTCGCGGGACTGACAACTTGCTTGTCATTCTACTTGAAGTTCCCTTTATTTCCCTTTGCCCTTTTCTTGAAACTAGTGGTCTTGTCAATCATCAACACCTGATTCTCTTTCTTGATTTCTACCTTCATTGATTTCAACATCTCGAAGAGCTCGGAATCGTTTTCGTCATCCCTTGCATACTACAGTTCATCACAAAGTTCTACTAACTTGGTGATGGTGACTAGAGAATTCTGTCAATCACTATCTTATCTGGAAGATTAACTCCCACTTGATTCAAGCAATTGAAGTACTCAGACAATCTGAGCACATGCTCACTAGTTGAGCGATTCTCCTCCATCTTTTAGCAATAGAACTTGTTGGAGACTTCATATCTCTCAACTCGGGTATTTGCTTGAAATATTAACTTCAATTCCTGGAACATCTCATATGGTCCATGACGTTCAAAACATCTTTGAAGTCCCGATTCTAAGCCGTTAAGCATGGTGCACTAAACTATCAAGTAGTCATCATATTGAGCTAGCCAAATGTTCATAACGTCTACATCTGCTCCTGCAATAGGTCTGTCACCTAGCGGTGCATGAAGGACATAATTCTTCAGATCACGGACCAAGTCCGCATCATTGCTACTAACATTTTTCAACATAGTTTTCTCTAGGAACACATATAAAAACATAGGGAAGCAAAAACATAGGGAAGCAACAACGCGAGCTATTGATCTATAACACAATTTGCAAAATACAACCAGGACTAAGTTCATGATAAATTCAAGTTCAATTAATCATATTACTTAAGAACTCCCACTTAGACAGACATCTCTCTAGTCATCTAAGTGATCACGTGATCCAAATCAACTAAACCATGTCCGATCATCACGTGAGATGGAGTAGTTTCAATGGTGAACATCATTATGTTGATCATATCTACTATATGATTCACGCTCGACCTTTCGGTCTCCGTGTTCCGAGGCCATATCTGTATATGCTAGGCTCATCAAGTTTAACCCGAGTATTCCGCGTGTGCAACTATTTTGCACCCGTTGTATTTGAACGTAGAGCCTATCACACCCGATCATCACGTGGTGTCTCGGCACGAAGAACTTTCGCAACGGTGCATACTCAGGGAGAACACTTCTTGATAATTAGTGAGTGCTACCGTCAATCAAAGCAAGATAAGATGCATAAAGGATAAACATCACATGCAATCAATATAAGTGATATGATATGGCCATCATCATCTTGTGCTTGTGATCTCCATCTTCGAAGCACCGTCGTGATCACCATCGTCACCGGCGTGACACCTTGATCTCCATCGTAGCATTGTTGTCGTTACGCCATCTATTGCTTCTACGACTATCGCTACCGCTTAGTGATAAAGTAAAGCAATTACAGGGCGTTTGCATTTCATACAATAAAGCGACAACCATATGGCTCCTGCCAGTTGCCGATAACTTCGGTTACAAAACATGATCATCTCATACAATAAAATATAGCATCACGTCTTGACCATATCACATCACAAAATGCCCTGCAAAAACAAGTTAGACGTCCTCTACTTTGTTGTTGCAAAATTTTACGTGGCTGCTACGGGCTTAGCAAGAACCGTTCTTACCTACGCATCAAAACCACAACGATAGTTTGTCAAGTTGGTGCTGTTTTTAACCTTCGCAAGGACCGGGCGTAGCCACACTCGGTTCAACTAAAGTGAGAGAGACAGACACCCGCCGGTCACCTTTAAGCAACGAGTGCTCGTAGCGGTGAAACCAGTCTCGCGTAAGCGTACCCGTAATGTCGGTCCGGGCCGCTTCATCTCACAATACCGCCGAACCAAAGTATGACATGCAGGTAAGCAGTATGACTTATATCGCCCACAACTCACTTGTGTTCTACTCGTGCATATAACATCTACGCATAAAACCTAGGCTCTGATACCACTATTGGAGAACGTAGTAATTTCAAAAAAATTCCTACGTACACGCAAGATCATGGTGATGGCATAGCAACGAGAGGGGAGAGTGTTGTCCATGTACCCTCGTAGACTGTAAGCGGAAGCGTTAGAACAACGCGGTTGAGGTAGTCGTACGTCTTCACGTCCCGACCGATCAAGCACCGAAACTACGGCACCTCCGAGTTCTAGCACACGTTCAGCTTGATGACGTCCCTCGAACTCCGATCCAGCCGAGTGTCGAGGGAGAGTTCCGTCAGCACGACGGCGACGATCTTGATGTACTACCGACGCAGGGCTTCGCCTAAGCATCATTACAATATTATCGAGGTGGATTATGGTGGAGGGGGGCACCGCACGCGGCTAAGAGATCCAAGGGATCAATTGTTGTTGTGCCTAGAGGTGCCCCCCTGCCCCTGTATATAAAGGAGCAAGGGGGGAGGGGGCGGCCGGCCTAGTAGGAGCGCGCCAAGGGGAGTCCTACTCCCATCGGGAGTAGGACTCCCTCCTTCCTTGTTGGAGTATGTCAGGACCCCGACTCAATGCCACATCGATCTAGCATGTAACACCTCATATCACTTTGCGGCCTCACGCACGGTATTCCCACGGGTGTCGCCTTACCTTAGCCCGGGACCGTTTGCGCCTTTTGGCACACGTATATGACAGTGTCGCTAGCATCCATATGATAAGGAGCCCGGGCTGACATGGCTAGTCGTAAACCCAAAGTGGCACAGACTTACAGGGACAGGCATCCATGACCCAGCATCGAACGTGTCGGTCATCAGCGAGTGAAACCAGGCTGTAGCACTGGGCTAGCAGGACTCCGGTGAACCGGGCTGTAGCGGGCTAACAGGACTCCGGTATTCATCGCGTGACATTTCCCCGAAGGGACAGACACAGGAACGAAGAAGGACACATGCCGGCCAGCCTAAGTGTTCCGGAGCAGTAGCAAGCTACCATGGCTCAGTGAAACACTAGGAGACATTTCCCGGTAAGAGAGGCTACTAAAGATAAACAACTAGATGGTCAGATCCCACACATATCAAGCATTTCAATAACATACACACAATATGCTCGATATGTGCAATACAACATGGCATCACAAAATGACTCTACGACTCAAGTAGTTTATTCAATAGGCTCCGAGGAGCGAGACATTACAAACATGGGTCTCATGACCCAACAATCAGAGCATACAAGTCAAAGCACAAGCGGAAGCTATCATGTCTGAGTACAGACAACTATAAATGAAAAAGGCTGAGAAGCCTGACTATCTATCAGATCCTGCCGAGGGCACAAGATCGTAGCTGAGGTATCAAGCTAAACGTCGAAGTCCACGTGAAACTACTAGCGAGACCAAAGTCTCTCTGCAAAACATAAAATAGGCAAACGTGAGTACAAATGTACCCAGCAAGACTTACATCAGAACTATCTACATATGCGTCATTATCAACAAAGGGGATGGTGGGGTTTAACTGCAGCAAGCCAGCTTTGACTCGGTGGCTATCCTGAACTACGACTGCGAGTAACTCTTTTGAGGTGGCGCACACGAGTCCACATATTCACCATATCAATACACCACTATGGATCCGCTCACGTCTCCCTACGAGAACGCCATCCATAGCACTCACGCTTATCTTGCGTATTTTAGAGTATCCACTTTCACTTGTCTATGAACTGATATAAGCAACCCAGAGGTCCTTTTCCGTGGACACGGCTATTCGAATAGATGATGTTAACCCTGCAGGGGTGTACTTCTTCATACATGTTTCCACCACTTAGCGTCTGCACACGACATGTGCTCGGCAGACTTCAAGCGAAAGCCGACGTGGGTGTAGACCACGACCTACCTAAACACTCAAGCCTCTAGTCCAGGTTTATCGCCTATTCAGGTTCCATCCGCAGGGAGTCCGGCCGAGGTTTCCCATACGGCCCCGAACGATGTGAACAGGGTTCCCGAGATACCTAACGGGTATTCGGTACACCGTGCCACGTACCTACCGCATCACAGCCCACCCCTACGGTCAGCGCTGTCCACGGCCTCCAGTAGGCTACAAACACCAGAAACTACTTGCAACTCCTGGACAGAGAGCTAGGGTGAATAAGAAGTCGAGCGGGGTCATATTTCAGGGCCCAATGTATGGTAGTAACTGAATCATGGATCACAAACACAGAACTCAGTTCCTGAGGACGGCTGCAATGAGACAACCCACCATGTACTCCTACATGGCCTCTCACCGCTACCTTTACCAAAACGTGTTCACACACTTAGCTCACACATAGTAGGACATGTTCACACGCCTCTGATTCATCCCCGATGAATCAGACCTGACTCAACTCTAAGCAGTAGCAGGCATGACAACAAACATGAATGAGTAGGCACATCAGGGCTCAAACAACTCCTACTCATGCTAGTGGGTTTCATCTATTTACTGTGGCAATGACAGGTCATGCAAAGGATAAAGGGGTTCAACTACCGCAGCATGTAACAGTTGAATCGGTGTTGTCCTAATGCAGTAAAAGAGAGCAGGAGCGAGAGGGTAGGATTGTATCGGAATGAACAAGGGGGTTTTGCTTGCCTGGCACTTCTGAAGATAACATTGAGTCTTCATCAGTGTCAACGATCACATCCTCGGTATCATGTCTATCGAGAGGGGACAAATACCGGCAACACAGAAGGAAACACAATCAATGCAATGCACAATATGATGCATGATCATGACATAGCAAAATGAATGTGTTTTGGGCTAATGCATCTAGCAACAAGTTAAATGAAGTTGGTTTGAATACAAGATTCAAATTCAAACTCCATATGTGATTATTTAAATGCCCTTTAATTGATTTGTGCTAAACAGCAGCTATAAGTTGTTCTAACATGCATGAAAATGGTACAGATGGATTCCTTGAATTTTTCTGATAATTTTTCATATATAATTTATTTCATTTGGAGTTACGGTTAATTTTCTATGATTTATTGAAGTTTTAGCTATTTTCTGGAATTTCCTGAATATAATTAAATCCAGAAAATACTTTATGACATCAGCAGTGCGTCATGCTTGCATCAGCAAGTCAACAGGGCTGCCCCGGGTCAAACCTGACCAGGGGGTCCCATTAGTCAGTGACTTAGGGCTCGTTTAGGTCGCTGGCAGGTGGGCCCAGTCAATGGACACATCAGCCTGGTCAACTCCGACGTGTGGGGTCGGTCAAAGTGTGACGGGGCCAGGTCAAACTGACCTATGGGGCCCACAAAATTAGTACTAATCTAAACAGAGAGGTTAAACTAGTTAATTAGGCACGAGGGCCCACTTGGCAGTGGCTGTAGTGGGTGATTAGCGGGGTGTTTACGCCCTAACTAAGTGGCCACGTCGGCGAGTGACGCCGGCGACCACGGCGACGGCGAGACCTCGCCGGAGTTGGTCGGGACGGCGCTACGGCTGCGGTTGGGCACCCTGAGGGCATCAGGAGGAAGCCCGTGCTCCCGCGCGTCTAGGGGCGCACGCAGCTGGGCACAGGGAGGCCGGGGTCGACGGCGGCGACCAGAACGGCGGCGGCCGGAGCTACGGTTTCGGGCGGCTTAGCGCTATGGTGCACAAGAGGACGAGCTGGTGGCGGCGTTAGCTTGCTGGCACTTGCGCGCATCCACTGGTAGCATCGGGAGGGTGAGACGTGGCCTGAGTCGAGCGCAGCGTCGACTTAGGCGGCGGCCGGAGCTCGGTGCTCGCGGGGAACGGTGCTACAGCACGAGGGCGAGCACAAGGAGTTAGGGGATAAGGTAAGTGGCTCACGGCGAGTCAGACGGTGCAGACGGCGGGGCCGGGGAGGCTCTGGACGCGCCGAATCGGTGGAGTCGATCTCCGGGCACCGGAGGTGAAGACGATGATGCTCCGGTCGATTTCGGCTTCCTCTGATCGCGTGCGTCGGTGGGTAGCTCCACGGGGTCAGGGCGGAGCTCGGGTACGCAGAGAGGGGGCGAGGGAGTGGCTGTGGTTGCGGTGGTTGCGAACGGCGGCGGCGGAGGCGTTCGGGTGTGCGAGAGGGAGAGGCGAAGGAGAGACGAAGGGAACGAGTGAGGGGGTCCAGGGGTTCGAGGCGGCGCCGAGGAGAAAGCCCGAGGCGTCGCGGTGGCGAGGGACGCAGGCAGGCAGGGAGGTGGCGTGTCGCCACGGCGCGCGCGTGCGCTGTCTCCCTCCTCTGCCTACTGGCAGAGGTAGAGGACGACTGGCACCAGGCCAGTGGGCTGGGCTGTCCACTGGGCCAGCCAGGTAAGGCCCAGGTAAGACTCTGTTCTTTTTATTTTTATTTCTGTTCTGTTTTGTTTTCTCTTTTTTTTGCCACTGTTTTCAAATTTAAACAAATTCAAAACAGTGCCAAATATCCTCTGAATAATTTATGTTGCTAGATGGACTTTTCCAAAAAGCTCATAAAATATTTCAGGGGTATTTGAAATTATATTCTAATTATATGAATATAATTCAAATTCAAATAGCTAAAGATTTAAATTCAAAGTCCCAAAAATAAATCCTTAAAAATGTTCAATATTTTGGTTGGGACCAGAACCCTTACCAAAAATTATCAAACATTTAAGAAGAGCCTTTTGGAGCAATGAATGAGATTTCTAGGGTTTTTGCCCCTCTTTTATTTAGGGTTTTGAGGCTTCCAATATTCCTCAATTCAAGTTTCAAAAATATAGACATGATGCACACATGAAGTTAACCTAGAGCAATGCCTGAAGCTAGGGATGTGACAACTCACCCCCACTAAACAAGAATCTCGTCTCGAGATTCAAGCGTAGGGTAAGGTGAAAGGGGAACGCAAACTAGTACAATCTTCACGATCCAGGTTGCACTTCAAATGAACATTGATTTGAACACCATCTTTGTCTTGTCGTCTTGCTCTGAGATCTTCAGCTAATCATGACAAGAGGAGGAAAGGAAAACTCTGGAAGGATCGGTCTTCTCGAAGATCGAACAACTCAGGATTAACTCCCGGAATGAGACATAGAACCATCTCTCGGGTTGAGACACGAGATACACATCAAGAGGGGTGGAAAGAGACGGATGACGAAGGTGCACTAGGTAGACAATAGTTTCACGCTTAAGAAGGTGGTAAACAATTGTCAACGTAGCGAGGAGTTGAGTTGCCATGATACCATAACGAGGCATCTTAGGGATGGTGACTCGTAGATATATCCCCTTAAGTGGCAAAAAGAATTACCTTTGATTCAAAGATCATTGAAACTCTTTATACCAGCCTAAGGCAATCACAAGCAATCGATTGGCGGGGTCGGTAGAATGGCATACTCGGACTTGGATGATGTGGATTACCTTGTTGAAGACAACGTAATGGATGAATTTGCTTATCACCGGAAATGGATGAGACCCATGGTAGAATGGCACATTGGTGGTGCAAGCTGGGAACAAAATGCAAATGCTGGAAATGATTCTGGTAACTGGGGAAGAACCCAACAATAGAGAGTGAATTCACTGTTGGAGTGGTTATAGCATAACCGAGGAAATCTGGGGCAATCCCAGCTAGTGCCGATGATAATACGTAGCGCTTGTGCGTGCTCTCAAGAACTTGAGCATTTCCACAATCATCAAGGTTTTATCAACAACCGCGTCAAGGGTCCGGTAACACAACTTACTACCATGATGAATGGTGATGGAGGATGCAGATGCAAAGGAAGATAACACCTTCTCAGATTACACCTTAGCGAAGCCAAGGAACAAAATCTGGATGATCGACCGAGAGACATTTAGCACTCCGCTTCTAATGTTCTCCTTGATGTGCTAGTGTATCCCATTCATAGATACGGTTTGATAACTAGAACATCAAGTAACGGTCGGACTTCGGGAACACAACAAATCATAAGGCACAACTAGAGAGTAAATCCTACGAAGTCCTTATGGGAAGGTGGCCAACTTCATCAATCAAGATATTATAATAACAGGTCTTCCGGCTGGGTGTGTTGGCCATGACATCCACTTTATCGGTTATCGCGAGACCAATATTATAGTTCTTGGGAAATGTTCCAAACCATCATATCTGCCTGAGATTCAGATCTGGTTGGTGTCAGGATATTCCAGACTCATCGAGTCTAGGAAGAAAAATGAAAGTTTGCAACACAATTCGACGAGACAACGCTGCGAGATTCTCGGGGAATGAACTACGATAGTAAGCTCCAAAACATGAGCTGGTTCTGCTACAAACATGTGAACACGCTGTCCCAGACAAACATGACCACGTGGTAGTCTTATAATAAAACACTACCGAGTTCAGGTGGGGAACCATCATTAATGACATCGAAGTCTCCACGCGTGGAAGTCCAAAGAGTTCACCTTGGACAGACTCCTTTATCTTTGAACAACTCAATCAGTGGCTTGGTGTGCTCGGAACACATATGGAATGAAGGTTGCAAGTCTCCAGACCACAGAATACTTCGCACGTATGCATGACTGACTTGGGA
>NC_057798.1:761779128-761782206 GCF_018294505.1 Triticum aestivum | reverse complement strand
TGTTTCCACCACTTAGCGTCTGCACACGACATGTGCTCGGCAGACTTCAAGCGAAAGCCGACGTGGGTGTAGACCACGACCTACCTAAACACTCAAGCCTCTAGTCCAGGTTTATCGCCTATTCAGGTTCCATCCGCAGGGAGTCCGGCCGAGGTTTCCCATACGGCCCCGAACGATGTGAACAGGGTTCCCGAGATACCTAACGGGTATTCGGTACACCGTGCCACGTACCTACCGCATCACAGCCCACCCCTACGGTCAGCGCTGTCCACGGCCTCCAGTAGGCTACAAACACCAGAAACTACTTGCAACTCCTGGACAGAGAGCTAGGGTGAATAAGAAGTCGAGCGGGGTCATATTTCAGGGCCCAATGTATGGTAGTAACTGAATCATGGATCACAAACACAGAACTCAGTTCCTGAGGACGGCTGCAATGAGACAACCCACCATGTACTCCTACATGGCCTCTCACCGCTACCTTTACCAAAACGTGTTCACACACTTAGCTCACACATAGTAGGACATGTTCACACGCCTCTGATTCATCCCCGATGAATCAGACCTGACTCAACTCTAAGCAGTAGCAGGCATGACAACAAACATGAATGAGTAGGCACATCAGGGCTCAAACAACTCCTACTCATGCTAGTGGGTTTCATCTATTTACTGTGGCAATGACAGGTCATGCAAAGGATAAAGGGGTTCAACTACCGCAGCATGTAACAGTTGAATCGGTGTTGTCCTAATGCAGTAAAAGAGAGCAGGAGCGAGAGGGTAGGATTGTATCGGAATGAACAAGGGGGTTTTGCTTGCCTGGCACTTCTGAAGATAACATTGAGTCTTCATCAGTGTCAACGATCACATCCTCGGTATCACGTCTATCGAGAGGGGACAAATACCGGCAACACAGAAAGGAACACAATCAATGCAATGCACAATATGATGCATGATCATGACATGGCAAAATGAATGTGTTTTGGGCTAATGCAACTAGCAACAGATTAAATGAAGTTGGTTTGAATATAAAATTCAAATTCAAACTCCATATGTGATTATTCAAATGCCATTCACTTCATTTGCCCTAAACAGTAGTGATAAGTTGTTCTAACATGCATGAAAATGGTACAGATGGATTCCTTGAATTTTTCTGATAATTTTTCATATATAATTTATTTAATTTGGAGTTACGGTTAATTTTCTATGATTTATTGAAGTTTTAGCTATTTTCTGAAATTATTAAATCATTTAAGATTATTTAAATTCCAGAAAATACTTATTGCGTCAGCCTAACATCATCATGACGTCAGCAGGTCAACAGGGCGCCTCCAGGTCAAACCTGACCAGTGGGGTCCACTGGTCAGTGACCCAGAGCTGTTTAGTGTCAATGGCAGGTGGGGCCGGGTCAAAGGCCACGTCAGCAGAGTCAATGCTGACGGGTGGGGCCACTGGATTAGTTTAAAACTAAACAGAAACTAATCTATGATTAATTAGCAGGTGGGGCCCTGCTGTCAGTGTCTATTAAACTAACTAATATTTAGTTAATACTAATCCTAGCCTAATTAGCCGGGCGGGGCCCGCAGGTCAGTGAGAGAGAGGGGGGGTCAAACCCGGGTCAACTCGCCGGAGTTGACCCGTGGCTCGTCGCCGGCGACGCCAGCAACGGCGGAGGGCGTCGGAAACGCTGCTCCGGCCACGGTTTGATGCGCGGGTGGGTGCTACGAGTAGCTGGCGATGTGGCGCATCCAACGGTGGCGGTGTTTGGTGCTGGGGTGGCCGGAGTTAACGGCGGCGAGCTCTTTTGCGGCCGCCGGAGCTCGGGTTTGGGCGGAGCGAGGGTACGGGGCGCTAGGGGGCTGGCTGAGGGGCTATGCGGACTCCTGGGGCAGCTAGGAGCACGCTAGGCTCGTCGGACTGGCCGCAACAGCACGTCAGTGCCACGTCCGGCGTCCATGGCGGACGGCGGCGCTCGGTACGGTGGCTAGCATGGCTACTGCACGGGAAACCAACGGGGAGAGAGGGGAAACGTAGGAGAGCTCACGGAGGGGCTAGCGGAGGAGACGACGCAGTCGGGGAAGCTCTGGACGCGCCAAATCGGTGGAGTCGATCTCCGGGCACCGGAGGTGAAGACGATGATGCTCCGGTCGATTTCGGCTTCCTCTGATCGCGTGCGTCGGTGGGTAGCTCCACGGGGTCAGGGCGGAGCTCGGGTACGCAGAGAGGGGGCGAGGGAGTGGCTGTGGTTGCGGTGGTTGCGAACGGCGGCGGCGGAGGCGTTCGGGTGTGCGAGAGGGAGAGGCGAAGGAGAGACGAAGGGGACGAGTGAGGGGGTCCAGGGGTTCGAGGCGGCGCCGAGGAGAAAGCCCGAGGCGTCGCGGTGGCGAGGGACGCAGGCAGGCAGGGAGGTGGCGTGTCGCCACGGCGCGCGCGTGCGCTGTCTCCCTCCTCTGCCTACTGGCAGAGGTAGAGGACGACTGGCACCAGGCCAGTGGGCTGGGCTGTCCACTGGGCCAGCCAGGTAAGGCCCAGGTAAGACTCTATTCTTTTTATTTTTATTTCTGTTCTGTTTTGTTTTCTTTTTTTCTTTCTTTGCCACTGTTTTCAAATTTAAACAAATTCAAAACAGTGCCAAATATCCTCTGAATAATTTATGTTGCTAGATGGACTTTTCCAAAAAGCTCATAAAATATTTCAGGGGTATTTGAAATTATATTCTAATTATATGAATATAATTCAAATTCAAATAGCTAAAGATTTAAATTCAAAGTCCCAAAAATAAATCCTTAAAAATGTTCAATATTTTGGTTGGGACCAGAACCCTTACCAAAAATTATCAAACATTTAAGAAGAGCCTTTTGGAGCAATGAATGAGATTTCTAGGGTTTTTGCCCCTCTTTTATTTAGGGTTTTGAGGCTTCCAATATTCCTCAATTCAAGTTTCAAAAATATAGACATGATGCACACATGAAGTTAACCTAGAGCAATGCCTGAAGCTAGGGATGTGACAACTCACCCCCACTAAACAAGAATCTCGTCTCGAGATTCAAGCGTAGGGTAAGGTGAAAGGGGAACGCAAACTAG
>NC_057798.1:761768847-761777536 GCF_018294505.1 Triticum aestivum | reverse complement strand
TCATTAATGACATCGAAGTCTCCACGCGTGGAAGTCCAAAGAGTTCACCTTGGACAGACTCCTTTATCTTTGAACAACTCAATCAGTGGCTTGGTGTGCTCGGAACACATATGGAATGAAGGTTGCAAGTCTCCAGACCACAGAATACTTCGCACGTATGCATGACTGACTTGGGATGATTCCAGAGGAAGCAAAACTAACTTTCTCAAATCCACGGTGGCAACTTTCACCAAATGCACGTGTATAAGAGGAAGTCACTCCTTTCATCAAACAAATACTTCATGAGTTAGCATGAAGAAATGCTTTCAAAAGTTTCCAACACTAGCTTAATGTTCAACAAAATCATGGAGGAGATAAGGATGTTGTCAATGGGCTCAACAACAATTCTTCCGGGCTTCCCTTTAAAAGGAATTCCATAGTTAAGAGAACAAGTGTTAGCATTGGTCAGACCCAAAAGATATAATGGTGTATGCTCGAGGGATCAACCACGAGTAAGACAACATTACGAATATCGTTGGTTCTAGTCTGATTGAATGATAGCCCATACTCAAATTATAGATGGGGTAAGACAATAGGTCCAACAACTGATCACAAGGACCAATTAATGAAGATATCATCTTTCTTCAACACACACACATACACAGAAAGATATCCCTTAACATGAACTAAGTCAGACAAGCTTTTATCTTCCAACTCTCCAAGTTGTTGTCTAGCTTAACCAACTAGCTCCGGGATATCCATCACAGATTCTTGGAGAAAGGGTGGTTCACAAGAACCCGACTTGATCACGAGCTCAACATAGCAGTCAGGTGACAACCTGGTAATACTTCCGAAAAGATATTCGGAAAATCACGAACCACCGGTATGTTACTAAGCTTGAGAACAATCTCGCTTTTGAGGGCAAGACGATATGATCAAATGAGTGAGGACTTGAAAAGATCCTAACTCATCAATCGAAGGGTGCACCGAAATAAGGACTAGGTAGCACGATCAGTCTTAGAAGGATGATTCAAAAACCAACATACTAAGAATGAAATTATTATCCTTTAACTACCAAGCAACGAGGTTGCTGGGAGTATTGATTTCACACATCACAATTCATTTGTCGGTATTCCGGTTGCATCAACACGAGGGCCGAGGAATGACTAATGATGGTGAGAAGTATCATTGTACCAAGAGTTCATAGGATGGTGTGCAATTCCTATAACAATCTCGATATAGAATAAGGTAATACTCCAAGGTAGAACAGAACCAAAAGCTGGATTGGCATTTGATCTGCGGAATACAACTACTTTGACCCAATCCTAGATATGGATGAGGTACTGGAGTTTGTTTCTCCTAGTCATTCCGCGATAGAATGGCTTGACGGACCACAAAAGTAGTAGGCATCGATAAACGAACGCACGCATACTCTTGACTATCAATTGATAGACGAAGGTCAGTAGACAACTAAAGAGGGACAACTCAAAGGAACATATAACTTTCTGAGTTGTGGATGCATAGACTAGTATGTCGAACCAAGTTCAACATAATTCTTCCGGATAACCCATGCAGAAGGGTTGAGCTGGCAGAGTCACAATATAGCATGGAGAACTCATCGACAGCACTCTTGTTGTCATCGTTCAGTTCAACAAGGAACTTCTGCCATAAGTAGTTCATGGTATTTGGAAGAAGAAGATGCCACAGACTTCAAGGACTATCGCAAAGGTTACTAATATCCTAAAGGCACTAGCAATTACTATCAACATGAAGTAGGTAGAGTGAATCTCGGGTTCAAGAACCCAGAAACAGAATACCTAGTACTAAGTAGCATCACGGGATGCTTTCGAGAATGATGGCCAGAATCATCACACTGGGAACACAAATCATGGCTAAATTACTAGATGATCCCCTAAGACACCTAGGGTCATAATACCAGCTCCAACATATATGTCAAGGCAATAAAGTACCTCAACTCACCGATTAGTGTGGTTAATCTGGCCAAAGGCACATCGGAAACAGAAGGAAGGGATTTGCAAATGCATCGGACTATTTAGAAACCTGGGATGACTCCGATAGCATAACGGCTGTAAATGCTCAAAGGATTGGAGACATGCTACAAAATGGTGGCATAGCCACTCAGAAGCACAATATCAAGGTTTCGAGATCAACAATTAACATACGGAAGTAGAAACTGAACTCAAGCTTAGAACCATCAATCCTACAAGTCTGCAGATTAGTAACACGTGATCCTGATAGAAAGAAGAGATAGCCTAGTTCTTAATCCCCGTAGGAAAGATAAGATGACTCAGATCAGAAGGGCATGAGGTAAAGGAGTAAAAAGAGCCTTACGTTCCATCCCACAATCAATTCCCTTATATAACTAAAGAATTTCTAGACTCAACTTCGACCAGTTTGGCTTGGTAATCCTACAGGCAGTCAAGCTCTGATACCAACGCTGTCAGGACCCCGACTCAATGCCACATCGATCTAGCATGTAACACCTCATATCACTTTGCGGCCTCACGCACGGTATTCCCACGGGTGTCGCCTTACCTTTGCCCGGGACCGTTTGCGCCTTTTGGCACACGTATATGACAGTGTCGCTAGCATCCATATGATAAGGAGCCCGGGCTGACATGGCTAGTCATAAACCCAAAGTGGCACAGACTTACAGGGACAGGCATCCATGACCCAGCATCGAACGTGTCGGTCATCAGCGAGTGAAACCAGGCTGTAGCACTGGGCTAGCAGGACTCCGGTGAACCGGGCTGTAGCGGGCTAACAGGACTCCGGTATTCATCGCGTGACATTTCCCCGAAGGGACAGACACAGGAACGAAGAAGGACACATGCCGGCCAGCCTAAGTGTTCCGGAGCAGTAGCAAGCTACCATGGCTCAGTGAAACACTAGGAGACATTTCCCGGTAAGAGAGGCTACTAAAGATAAACAACTAGATGGTCAGATCCCACACATACCAAGCATTTCAATAACATACACACAATATGCTCGATATGTGCAATACAACATGGCATCACAAAATGACTCTACGACTCAAGTAGTTTATTCAATAGGCTCCGAGGAGCGAGACATTACAAACATGGGTCTCATGACCCAACAATCAGAGCATACAAGTCAAAGCACAAGCGGAAGCTATCATGTCTGAGTACAGACAACTATAAATGAAAAAGGCTGAGAAGCCTGACTATCTATCAGATCCTGCCGAGGGCACAAGATCGTAGCTGAGGTATCAAGCTAAACGTCGAAGTCCACGTGAAACTACTAGCGAGACCAAAGTATCTCTGCAAAACATAAAATAGGCAAACGTGAGTACAAATGTACCCAGCAAGACTTACATCAGAACTATCTACATATGCGTCATTATCAACAAAGGGGATGGTGGGGTTTAACTGCAGCAAGCCAGCTTTGACTCGGTGGCTATCCTGAACTACGACTGCGAGTAACTCTTTTGAGGTGGCGCACACGAGTCCACATATTCACCATATCAATACACCACTATGGATCCGCTCACGTCTCCCTACGAGAACGCCATCCATAGCACTCACGCTTATCTTGCGTATTTTAGAGTATCCACTTTCACTTGTCTATGAACTGATATAAGCAACCCAGAGGTCCTTTTCCGTGGACACGGCTATTCGAATAGATGATGTTAACCCTGCAGGGGTGTACTTCTTCATACATGTTTCCACCACTTAGCGTCTGCACACGACATGTGCTCGGCAGACTTCAAGCGAAAGCCGACGTGGGTGTAGACCACGACCTACCTAAACACTCAAGCCTCTAGTCCAGGTTTATCGCCTATTCAGGTTCCATCCGCAGGGAGTCCGGCCGAGGTTTCCCATACGGCCCCGAACGATGTGAACAGGGTTCCCGAGATACCTAACGGGTATTCGGTACACCGTGCCACGTACCTACCGCATCACAGCCCACCCCTACGGTCAGCGCTGTCCACGGCCTCCAGTAGGCTACAAACACCAGAAACTACTTGCAACTCCTGGACAGAGAGCTAGGGTGAATAAGAAGTCGAGCGGGGTCATATTTCAGGGCCCAATGTATGGTAGTAACTGAATCATGGATCACAAACACAGAACTCAGTTCCTGAGGACGGCTGCAATGAGACAACCCACCATGTACTCCTACATGGCCTCTCACCGCTACCTTTACCAAAACGTGTTCACACACTTAGCTCACACATAGTAGGACATGTTCACACGCCTCTGATTCATCCCCGATGAATCAGACCTGACTCAACTCTAAGCAGTAGCAGGCATGACAACAAACATGAATGAGTAGGCACATCAGGGCTCAAACAACTCCTACTCATGCTAGTGGGTTTCATCTATTTACTGTGGCAATGACAGGTCATGCAAAGGATAAAGGGGTTCAACTACCGCAGCATGTAACAGTTGAATCGGTGTTGTCCTAATGCAGTAAAAGAGAGCAGGAGCGAGAGGGTAGGATTGTATCGGAATGAACAAGGGGGTTTTGCTTGCCAGGCACTTCTGAAGATAACATTGAGTCTTCATCAGTGTCAACGATCACATCCTCGGTATCACGTCTATCGAGAGGGGACAAATACCGGCAACACAGAAAGGAACACAATCAATGCAATGCACAATATGATGCATGATCATGACATGGCAAAATGAATGTGTTTTGGGTTAATGCAACTAGCAACAGATTAAATGAAGTTGGTTTGAATATAAAATTCAAATTCAAACTCCATATGTGATTATTCAAATGCCATTCACTTCATTTGCCCTAAACAGTAGTGATAAGTTGTTCTAACATGCATGAAAATGGTACAGATGGATTCCTTGAATTTTTCTGATAATTTTTCATATATAATTTATTTAATTTGGAGTTACGGTTAATTTTCTATGATTTATTGAAGTTTTAGCTATTTTCTGAAATTATTAAATCATTTAAGATTATTTAAATTCCAGAAAATACTTATTGCGTCAGCCTGACATCATCATGACGTCAGCAGGTCAACAGGGCGCCTCCAGGTCAAACCTGACCAGTGGGGTCCACTGGTCAGTGACCCAGAGCTGTTTAGTGTCAATGGCAGGTGGGGCCGGGTCAAAGGCCACGTCAGCAGAGTCAATGCTGACGGGTGGGGCCACTGGATTAGTTTAAAACTAAACAGAAACTAATCTATGATTAATTAGCAGGTGGGGCCCTGCTGTCAGTGTCTATTAAACTAACTAATATTTAGTTAATACTAATCCTAGCCTAATTAGCCGGGCGGGGCCCGCAGGTCAGTGAGAGAGAGGGGGGGTCAAACCCGGGTCAACTCGCCGGAGTTGACCCGCGGCTCGTCGCCGGCGACGCCAGCAACGGCTGAGGGCGTCGGAAACGCTGCTCCGGCCACGGTTTGATGCGCGGGTGGGTGCTACGAGTAGCTGGCGATGTGGCGCATCCAACGGTGGCGGTGTTTGGTGCTGGGGTGGCCGGAGTTAACGGCGGCGAGCTCTTTTGCGGCCGCCGGAGCTCGGGTTTGGGCGGAGCGAGGGTACGGGGCGCTAGGGGGCTGGCTGAGGGGCTATGCGGACTCCTGGGGCAGCTAGGAGCACGCTAGGCTCGTCGGACTGGCCGCAACAGCACGTCAGTGCCACGTCCGGCGTCCATGGCGGACGGCGGCGCTCGGTACGGTGGCTAGCATGGCTACTGCACGGGAAACCAACGGGGAGAGAGGGGAAACGTAGGAGAGCTCACGGAGGGGCTAGCGGAGGAGACGACGAAGCCGGGGAAGCTCTGGACGCGCCGAATCGGTGGAGTCGATCTCCGGGCACCGGAGGTGAAGACGATGATGCTCCGGTCGATTTCGGCTTCCTCTGATCGCGTGCGTCGGTGGGTAGCTCCACGGGGTCAGGGCGGAGCTCGGGTACGCAGAGAGGGGGCGAGGGAGTGGCTGTGGTTGCGGTGGTTGCGAACGGCGGCGGCGGAGGCGTTCGGGTGTGCGAGAGGGAGAGGCGAAGGAGAGACGTAGGGGACGAGTGAGGGGGTCCAGGGGTTCGAGGCGGCGCCGAGGAGAAAGCCCGAGGCGTCGTGGTGGCGAGGGACGCAGGCAGGCAGGGAGGTGGCGTGTCGCCACGGCGCGCGCGTGCGCTGTCTCCCTCCTCTGCCTACTGGCAGAGGTAGAGGACGACTGGCACCAGGCCAGTGGGCTGGGCTGTCCACTGGGCCAGCCAGGTAAGGCCCAGGTAAGACTCTGTTCTTTTTATTTTTATTTCTGTTCTGTTTTGTTTTCTTTTTTTTTCTTTGCCACTGTTTTCAAATTTAAACAAATTCAAAACAGTGCCAAATATCCTCTGAATAATTTATGTTGCTAGATGGACTTTTCCAAAAAGCTCATAAAATATTTCAGGGGTATTTGAAATTATATTCTAATTATATGAATATAATTCAAATTCAAATAGCTAAAGACTTAAATTCAAAGTCCCAAAAATAAATCCTTAAAAATGTTCAATATTTTGGTTGGGACCAGAACCCTTACCAAAAATTATCAAACATTTAAGAAGAGCCTTTTGGAGCAATGAATGAGATTTCTAGGGTTTTTGCCCCTCTTTTATTTAGGGTTTTGAGGCTTCCAATATTCCTCAATTCAAGTTTCAAAAATATAGACATGATGCACACATGAAGTTAACCTGGAGCAATGCCTGAAGCTAGGGATGTGACAGAGTAGGAGAAGTGGAAAGAGGGGGAGAGGGAAAAGGAAAAGGGGGCTGCCCCCCTTGTCCAATTCGGACCAGAGGGGGGGCACAGGCCTCTTTCCTTTTGGCCTCTCTCCTCTATTCCCGTATAGCCCAATAAGGCCCATATACTCCCCGGCGAATTCCCGTAACTCTCCGGTACTCCGAAAAATACCCGAATCACTCGGAACCTTTCCGAACTCCGAATATAGTCGTCCAATATATCGATCTTTACGTCTCGACCATTTCGAGACTCCTCGTCATGTCCCCGATCTCATCCGGGACTCCGAACTTCTTCGGTACATCAAAACTCATAAACTCATAATATAATTGTCATCGTAACGTTAAGCGTGCGGACCCTACGGGTTCGAGAACTATGTAGACATGACCTAGAACTATTCTCGGACAATAACCAATAGCGGAACCTGGATGCCCATATTGGTTCCTACATATTCTATGAAGATCTTTATCGGTCAAACCGCATAACAACATACGTTGTTCCCTTTGTCATCGGTATGTTACTTGCCCGAGATTTGATCGTCGGTATCCAATACCTAGTTCAATCTCGTTACCGGCAAGTCTCTTTACTCGTTCCATAATGCATCATTCTGTAACCAACTCATTTGGTCACATTGCTTGCAAGGCTTATAAAGATGTGCATTACCGAGAGGGCCCAGAGATACCTCTCCGACATTCGGAGTGACAAAACCTAATCTCGAAATACGCCAACTCAACATGTACCTTCGGAGACACCTGTAGTACTCCTTTATAATCACCCAGTTACATTGTGACGTTTGGTAGTACCCAAAGTGTTCCTCCGGTAAACGGGAGTTGCATAATTCTCATAGTTACAGGAACATGTATAAGTCATGAAGAAAGCAATAGCAACATACTAAACGATCAAGTGCTAGGCTAACGGAATGGGTCATGTCAATCACATTATTCTCCTAATGATGTGATCCCATTAATCAAATGACAACTCTTTTGTCCATGGCTAGGAAACATAACCATCTTTGATAAACGAGCTAGTCAAGTAGAGGCATACTAGTGACACTATGTTTGTCTATGTATTCACACATGTATTATGTTTCCGGTTAATACAATTCTAACATGAATAATAAACATTTATCATGAAATAAGGAAATAAATAATAACTTTATTATTGCCTCTAGGGCAAATTTCCTTCAATATGTAGCGTTGTCATTCTGGTCCCGAACGTGTACGTACATATTGGTCGATGTAGAGGCGCGCACGTGTCGTAGTAGAGGCGTGCATGTGTCGTAGTAGAGGCGCGCATGTAGCATGTACACGTATGTACAGCGGTGAGGGTGCAAGAAAGAAAATACGGCCACGTACGTACATACAGGCAGGGTCGCGAACGCCTACTCGCGCATACGTACATGGCTGGGTCGGAATGGAGAAATAGCGTCGTCGTCGTGTTCATGGGGAGCCAACCGGATGGGTCGGAACGGAATGTGTGGTCGTGTTCATCGGGAGGGCTTGGACGGAACAGGCGATGGAAACGAGGCCTGGCATACCGCACAACGGAGGAAATGGCCTTGTGTTCGACCAGCCACGTTCGGAACGGGGTCCTGTTGATCGGGAGGGGTGTGGCATACCGCAAAGTGGAGGAAACGGACCTCCTACGGTCGAAATAGGGGTCCTGTTGATCGGGAGGGGTGTGGCCTACCGCAAAACGGAGGAAACGGACCTCCTACGGTCGAAACGGGGGTCTTGTTAATTGGGAGGAGTGCGGCGTACCGCAAAACGGACGAAACGGACTTGTGTTGGAGCGCTACGGTCGAAATGGGGGTCCTGCTCATCGGGAGGAGTGTGGCGTACCGCAAAACGGGACTCCACGGGATACTGTTCATCTCCACCGTCGACCTCCTCCAGCCTCCACGGGCTCCTGTTCATCCAGCCTCCACCGCGCGCTACTCCACCCGCTACTGTTCAACCACCCCTCCACCGTCTACTGTTCATCCAGCCCTCCA
>NC_057798.1:761742193-761768514 GCF_018294505.1 Triticum aestivum | reverse complement strand
ATCCCATCGATCGGCTTTAGTTAGCAGCAGTAGCGAAGGAATCACTCCATCGGGTTTAGTTAACAACCATCGATCGATCGCTCGGGTTCAGTAACACGTAGCCTGCAGTGCAATCGCTCGGGTTCAGTTAGAGCCAACGCCTCTCACGTGTACGAGAGAAACGCGCATCGCTCGGCCCCCGACCTCCCACCGTTACCGGCAACTCCCCAAAATTTCCCTCCCCCTCGCTTCTACCACGGTTTTTTCCATCATGGACGGCCCAAAGAATGTCATGCAGCTACGTCTCCGGCCCGCCCAGGACGAAAAGCCCATTTTTCTGTCATGATTTTTTATCACAGAAGTAGGAGCCCACCACATCTATGATTATATCGGGTTTTGTCACAATTATCGTCATAGAAGTGTCATATGTATGACAGAAAAAAAATTCGTTCGGCCCAAAATGTCAGGATGTGTCTTTTTCTGTAGTGTTCGCCACCGTCCATCCCAACGGAGTTGTTCCTGCTACGCCGTCCTTCGCCGCCTCGGATCTGCTTCCCCTCCACCGATATATGGCCATGGCAACACAGTTAACAATTTGGCCATGGGTTTGTCCAAGGATCCATGGCTCTCCAAAACATCAGTTCCCCCGGGAAAAACAAGAAGATCGCCGCGACATATTGACACCACACTGGCAACCGATAAGAGTACTCCTCTTCCCTTATTCGTGCAAATCTTACGTGTCTGCTTGCACGGTATTCATCCCACAGAAGACACTAGTTGACCGCTTCTTCTTCATACTAGGTGTTCCTAGTAACTCGCGATGCACAAGGTTTCTCCTCATATACTATTTCACCTTAGCTAGAGGTCCGTCGCCGCCTTGAATTTCAACTTCTGGCCAGTTGATTCCCAATTAACGGAAGCATTCCCCGGCGTAACAGGCGCTAGTACGCCTATTATGCCGGGAAAGCAGCGCCTTGGTGTTTATCTTAGGGGCATGTGCGGCCTAGAGCTACTGGCGCCCGATCTGGAGGTCGGCCGGGATTAAAGTGATGGCCTGGGGGCGCTACCAAGCACGGCGGTGGTGTGAGGTCGAGGGGAGGGCGGGGCGGTGGAGGAAGAGGTCTGGGCCGATGGTCGCTGGTGGTTCGAGAAAGATCGTCAACAGTGACTGGCGGGAGGTAGACGAAGGCCATCTGCCCGTTCCTTATAGATTGGACGGTTCATTAAAAAATCGACTAACCTATTTATTTTCAGTCGACTCTTATCTTAGATATGACCACATGTGGTGGTGTGCTGGAGGAGTACCTGCATTTCATGTGCTCATTTATTACAAAATCATACGGAGTAGAATCTAATTTTGTTTGCCATGCAATGTTGTAGAGCTATCATATGTCTCATGTCATTTATTTTTCAACCACCTGCTATCTGCTACTTTTAGAGTGCACTAGTTTTGAACACACTTCACCCATACTCTCACTATTGTGTTTTTATGCAAGGGTATTTCAGAGTCTGCCTCGAGAGAAGCAAAAAAGATAAGAGAGAAGTTGAGCCAGCTTTCTTTGCGGTTAGGCACGACACATTACAGCGCTATAAAGGGTGTAGTGTCAGCAGATGGAGATGGTAAACGTAGCTCTAGAGTTGATGACCTCGCTCGCAATGAACCACCATCCCAGGTGCTTGCTTTAACTTTGCGGTGTCATATGTGGTTGCATGTTCCATGTGGTGTCTAGCTTGTATTCGAAAGGCCGAAGTCGGTCTTTGGGGCTGTTTGGTTCTAGGCCTAACATTGCCACACGTTGCCACATATTTTTGCCAAGCTTGCCTAAGGTTAGTTCATCAAAATGAAAGCCGCAAGTTGGCAAGCCTTGGGGAATCTTGTCGCATTTTTTGTGTGTATGACATGTGGGGTCCAAGTGTGGCTTGCCTATGGTGTGGCTTGAACCAAACACTCACTAAGTTAGTCAAACTTGCCCAGCTTTTGGTGTGGCAACATTTGGCAAAGTTAGTCACAAACCAAACAGCCCCAGAAGACAAATAGCTAGTTAGTGCACTGGCCGAGCCAGTGACAAGCCCAACAAAGGTAGGCATCACCTGGAAGCCAACTACAAAGCTGCGATGGTGGCGAAGCAGCCCGCCTCCCACCAGGCTCTCAGGTCCTAGATGATCATGCTGACCACTCCAGCCGGATGTCTAGCTTGTATTGCTTCCAATTTGGTTAAATTGCATCTGCTTAGCTTACACATTATACCTTTGAATATGACATGCCTTTCTGTTTTTGGTACATACTAGTACATCTATGTATTAACCATGTTCTTACATCAAACTAATGTTCTTGTGTATCACTCATCAATCACTTATGGTGAGGCAGACAGGCAAGGGGACTACTCTTCATTTAAAGAATGCAGCGTCAGCCTCCCGACATGATTCTCAAGAAACAGAAATGCTAGATGAAGATAGTGAATGTAGCTCTGTAGTTGATTACATAATTTCCCCTACACTAGCATCGCAGGTGCTTGCTCTAACTTGGCAGCGTGATATGTGGTTGCATGTTGCATATGGTGTCTAGATTGTAATTCTTCCAATCTGGTTAAACTGCATGTGCTAGTCTGCTTAGCTTATACATTATACATGTTAATGTGACATGCCTTCATGTATTTAGTACATAGTGCATCTGTCTATTAAGCATGTCCTTACATAAAACTATTGTTTTTTGTATCCTGCATCAATCAATATGACGAGATACTTTAGTATATGCAGTGCGATATTAGTTGCATCTTTCATATGATTTATAGCATGCGCTGCTTCTAATTTGTTGAAATTCCATTTATGATGGGATGCTTTTAACTTGGCAGAGTCATATTGGTTGCATCTTTCATGTGGTGTCTAGCTCTAGCTTGCATTGCTTCTTACTTTGGAATGGTTTCTACTTAGTTTACACAAATAGTAGTGAACATGCCATGTCGTCCTGTTTTTCGTACATATTCCATCCTGGTATCATGTGTTTGCCTTACATCAAAGTAGTGATTGTCAGTATCATGCATGAATGAGTTCTGAAGAGAGAATTTTATTGCTTTTTCTTGTCGGTTTTACTTGACAATTCAAAATCAATAAAGAGGAAGGAAGTTAGCAAGGCAGTGGATAAAGGTGCTCCTTCCAAATGGAGGGCCTCTATAGTTTCTACTGCTCCACACCCCCAAGATGATTTCCAAGACAACACATGCATAGACACTCAACAAAGCTGTGTTTATGATGAGAACGTCTCCCCTAGTGCACCATCACCGATGCTCCCTCCAACTTGGCACTGTTATATGTGGTTGCATGTTATGTGTGATGTCTAGCTTGTATTGCTTCTAATTTTGTTGAATTCCATCTGCTTACTTTACACATTATACTTGAATAAGACACGTGTTCCTGTTTCTAGAACATACAATAGCTGTAAATCACACCATGTTCTTACATCAAATTACTATTGTTGTGTAACCTACAACAATCACTTATCATAAGACACGTTTGACTTCGGAGTGTGATATAGGTTACATCTCGCATTCTTTTCTAGCTTGTACTACTAATTTGTTGAAATGGCACTTATGACGAGACAGTTTTAACTTGGTAGAGTGATATTCGTTGCATCTTTCATATGGTGTCTATCTTTCAGTGCTTCTAATTTGTTGAAATGCCTTCTCCTTAGTTTACACATCATAAGTTGTGAATATGCAATCCTGTGAATATGCAATGGCACTAATGACGAGAGACCTCTAACATGGTAGTGTGATGTTGTTTGCATCTTGCATATGATTTATTTCTTGTACTGCTTCACATTTGTTTAAATGCCATTTATGATGAGACATTGTTAACTTGGCAGAGCGATATTTGTAGCATCTTTCATATGGGGTCTACCTTCCATTGCATTGCTTCTACTTTGGTGAAGTGTCTTCTTCTTAGTTTACACATCATAGTTCTAGTTATCTCTTCTGAAAGAACATGCAGTGCCCCCATGTTTGGTTTTGGCAATTGATGACAATCTCTATGGACTAATGGTTGCCTTGAGTTCTATTTTAAGGGTTTGTCCATAGGCTTTTCTTGGAGTCCATTTGTTGGTTTCAAGGAGAGTTTGTGATGACCACGGTGCTATTAAGGAATTATCCAAAGACCGGTCATGTGAGTGTTGAGCTTATTGCAAGCATGTCTTGAAGAATAAGATTGTGTGATCATTCATGTCCACCTTCAAGACATCATCCAAATGAAGAGAGTTGGAAAGATTCAACACACAAAGCGCACAAGATGTACCGAGGGATCAAGTGATCCCATGGTATGGTAAGCATTGTCCATTACGCTTTGTGTGCTAACCCATGGTCTTCGTGAGAGTTCTTTGTGGGGTTAGGTTGCGGTGTGCAAGTTCAAGTGATGCATCACTAAGAGATCAAGTGCTTGAATCTTGCCGTCCATTGTGGTGACAATGGACTTGTGAAGATGATCGGAAGAGTGGCTCGCCCATAGTGGAGTATGGGGGAGCAATCAACTAGTCTTCATCGAGCCAACACAATCAAGAAAGGTGGTCCATCTTGAGGAGGAGTAGATCGTCATCATCTAGCACAAGTGGATTTTGTGCAAGGCAGAGGTTTGCCCTTGATAGGTTTTCTATTTTACCGGTCTCATGGTGGTAGTTGGGAGACCGGGTTTTAGGATCGATTGTCGTACTATCAAGGGGGGCTCTCGATGAGTTGCTTGATCGTATCGTTCGTAGAGAGCTTAAACCATTGCATCCCTGCATCATCTTTATTGGTTCTTGTTTGGTTCTTCTCCTTGTGAGATTTGGAGCTTTTGGTCATTTCCATGACAAGCTCGAGTTCATCGAAAATGGAGTTCACATGCATCTTCTATGATGTTTTCGATGTTGGAGGTTCTGCCGGTTCTTCTCTGTTGGAGGTTTCTCTCCTCTCTTGTTAGGCATACCTCCCCTGCCTCTTCCCTGTTGGAGGTGCTACTCTTTGTCTTGTATCCAACAAGCTTGAGTTTGCTCAATTCGGAGCTCATTTGCAGAAGTTATGGCAGTTCTGGTTTTGTTGTTTCCCTCTGTTGTCTTCTCTGCAAAATGAAGGACTCCTAGTGTTGCTGATCTGGGGCATGCGGCAGTACTGCTCTCCGGAGCGGTAGCACCGCAGGCCCTTGCGATAGTACCGCAATCCCATGCGGTAGTACTGCAGGTGCTCACGGTAGTACCGCTCTGTGGGAGCGGTAGTACCGTGGCCTCAGGCCAGGCGCAGCTGCTCGAGTGGTTGTAGGGGCGGATGTAATTTTTTACATCCGCGCCCTACGCGGTAGTACCATGCCGCGGGCGCGGTAGTACCGTGGGCTCTGGCCAGGCTTAGCAGCATGAGCGGAAGTAGGGGCGGATGTAATTTTTTACATCCGCGTCCTACGCGGTAGTACCGCTCTTCGGGTACGGTAGTATCGTGCCGGAGTTTTGCGCAGGTCCTCCCTCAGCGGAAGTAGGTACGGAAGTAATTTTTTACTTCCGTGTTTTCTCTGCGCCTAGTGTTGCCTGCCTTACGGTAGTACCGTAGGGGCGCGCGGTAGTACCGCTCCGGCGGTTCTACCACTCGTTGCCCTGTGCAACAGGTCTTCATCTGGCCAGTACTGCACATGCGGTAGTACCGCAACCTGCAGTGGTAGTACCGCAGCCAACCGCGGTAGTACCGCAGCTCCGTGCGATAGTACCGCGTCGTGCGGGCTAAGTGAGGGGATAACGGTTGGATTTCTCCCCACCTATAAAAGGGGGTCTTCTTCCCCATTGAGACCAATCCTTTGAGCTCGTGTTCTTCCCCCATTGTTGACCTTCTTTGAGCTTGCTAACTCTCAATCCCTCCATGGATTCTTGCTAGTTTTTGAGGGAAAAGAGAGAGGAGATCTAGATCCCCATTTCCACCAATCACTTTCTCCTCTATGTGAGGGGAACCCCTTGGATCTAGTTCTTGGAGTTCTTGGTGTTCTCCTTCTTGTTCTTCCTCTCATTTTCCTCCCTAGCATTAGTTGCTTCGGTGGGATTTGAGAGAGAAGGACTTGGGCACTCTGTGTGCCCTTGCCATTGCATTTGGTGCATCGGTTTGAGTTCTCCATGGTGATACATGGAAGTTACAAGTTGAGAAGCTTATTACTCTTGGGTGCTTGGTACCCTTGAGCTTCTTCCTCTTGGGTGCTTGGGCACCCTAGACGGTTGGTGGTGTTTGGAGCTCAATCATTGTGGTGTAAAGCTCCGGGCAAGCGTCGGGGTCTCCAATTAGGTTGTGGAGATCGCCCCGAGCAATTTGACGGGTACCGGTGACCGCCCCCAAGGGTTGCCAAAGTGTACGGGTTCGGTGACCGCCCCCAAGGGTTGCCATTTGTACGGGTTCAGTGACCGCCCTCAAGGGTCCCTTAGTGGAATCACGACTCTTGCATTGTGCGAGGGCGTGAGGAGATTATGGTGGCCCTAGTGGCTTCTTGGGGAGCATTGTGCCGCCACACCGCTCCAAACAGAGATTAGCATCCGCAAGGGTGTGAACTTCGGGATACATTGTCGTCTCCGTGTGCCTCGGTTATCTCTTACCCGAGCCCTTTACTTATGCACTTTACTTTGTGATAGCCATATTGTTCTTTGTCATATATCTTGCTATCACATAGTTGCTTATCTTGCTTAGCATAAGTTGTTGGTGCACATAGGTGAGCCTAGTTGTTGTAGGTTTTATGCTTGACAAATTAACCGCTAGGTTTATTCTGCATTTGTTCAAGCCTCTACCGTAATTATTTTAAAACGCCTATTCACCCCCCCCCCTCTAGGCAACATCCACGATCTTTCATCTTCCGTCCTATTTTTCATACATATTACATCCTCCTATCATGTGGTTGTCTAACATCAAAGTTTAGTTTGTCTGCATCACACATCAATTTGTTCTGAAGAACTAAATTGTTATTTGTTTTTCTTGTCGGCTTGACTTAACATGGCACAGAGAAAGAGGAAGAAACACAGAATGGCAGGGAATGAGAAGCGGATGAATCCTGCAGATTCTGCTGGTACTGATGGTGCAATAGAAGGTCAAAGTCCAGCGGAAAATTCTACAAACACGGCATCCCATGCTACACGAGCTGCAAAAAAAGCCAAACAGAAACAAATAGCTGCCACCAAACAAGCAGAGACAGCCCTAGTTCTTGCAACACCTACCACAGTACTACCAGCTGCACGAGTTACTAGTGCGTCAACTGAGCTAGAAGCATGTTCCCAAGCTCCCTTGCCACCTGACACTACTTCCCCAGCACTCTTGACACAAGACGAGTTGGCAATATCAGATGAACCTTGTGAGCTTCAACAGCAAGAAGGTAGTTGCTGGAGTCAAGTTACAGTTGCATGCTTCTTTATATGTAGTGTCGCAGTTTGATGTACAGTAACACTTCCTATGTTTGTTGTTGGACTAGCACCTAGGCGCAAGAGGAAACAAACATCAGGGATAATGCTCAATAGGTTAACTAAATCTAGAGGAGGAAGAATGGAGATCCGTTTTGAGGCAGGTTTAAAAATGCCACATGATGCTACAGAGTCAGCCAAGTTAGTATCAGAGGCAGCGGTTGCCGTTAGGTGTCATGTACGTATCCTCCCAACATGGATTCAGTACAGGAATGACAAAGACGAAACCCAGTTCAACACCTTCCTTGACCATTTATCTGTAAGTATGGTTATGTATGGAAACTATTAATATCGTCTTGCTCTGTCCCATACTTTCTAGGTTGCTGATAATGAGACTCCCATAATTTTCAACATATGAGGTTCAAGTTGGATAGCCAAGATGATGCAACCAGACAAGCTTGCACCCATGTTTTCGAGTCTGCTCTGTGACAGTATCGATATAACTTGAGGAAAACTCACTTTGAAGGCAAGCCTAACAGTGAATTTTCCCAAACATCTCCAGTGGAAAATATATCGGATGAAGACTGGAGGGGCCTTGTTAAACACTGGTCTGATCCGAAGTATCAGGTACATTATATATATGTGATCAGATCACATGTTGAAGTCCTATTTACGCATGTGCCACACAAATATATCTTCTTGTAGGTGAACTGTTCAGAGAACAAGGCCAATCGTACGAAAGTGAATTCCAACACACGACAGGATCTCGTAGCTATATTGCACACTGCGAGGCTCTTGTAATTAGCTGTTGTTTCACTCTTTTTGTTGTACCATATTATCAGATCCATATTGACTTGTTCGAAATGCAGAGGAAAGCCCGCAAGGACCAAAAAGTACCTGAACCAAATTTTGTGGAAATCTTCAAGGACTGTCACACCAGCAAGAAGAAGGGCATGACTACACCAGTCAAAGCCATTGTTGTAAGTCCTTAATCCTCATGCCTTTTAACTACTACTTACTCTGACTTGTACCTTGAACTGCATGGTTTGCAGCTAATGTCTATTACTCTTTTCAATTTTATACACAATTTTCTTAGCGTATCGTTGCACCTTACAAGCATTAAAAGAGAGGAGTGATGTTCCTTTGATCTTGACCCGTAATCTAGTTCTGTGCAGAACTTGCCCACACAATGTTACAATTGCCTCTTTGTCTGTTCTCAGTTGTTTTGTGATATGAATGATGTCATACTATGCTTACCGTATTATAAACTTCGTCTCTTTATTCTTAGCCCTCAATACAATGTGAAGAAATAGACAATACATTAGCGATGGTACATGGTCATATGTTTGGAACCTGGTTTTATTATGTACTTTGCAATAAAATACAACTAATATTTTACATGGGTTCACCAGAATAAGTTATGTATATAGACCAAAGCTATTTTGTTTGGTTTTGCTGCCTCCTTAATATCTCATGTTCTGGTACTACTAATGTAAAAACTCAACTTTTCAGCGGGCTATGGAAAAAATGGTGGAACCGCCACCTTCCCACCTTCTGAAGGTGGCGAGGCAACTATAACCGCAATGTCAGCTCTTGTTGCAGTGGGTCAGTACTTATCCACTAACATTGCCAAAGGCACGTTCCTCTGTAATATTGGGTTGGTTGTTAAGGCAATATCGTCCAAACTGCCTCATGATCAAGATATGCAGGCTCAAAGCAATGTTGTATCTATGCTCCAGACACAAGTCCATTCCCTAACAGAGACCCTTAGTGAAACAAGGAGAGACATTGTTCGATGTCGTCAAGATATGCATGGTTTTGAAACCAGACTATCAGACATTTGCTATGTTGTTTAGGAGCCTAGGGGAAATGAAGGTGAGGATGATGGTGCTCCATCGGACAATACAACATCAAAATGTAGTCAGGTCAAATGAACTGAGCTTCTGAACTTCTGGTGGTGCATTTATCTGCTAGACTGTTAAGTTTTATGCCAACCTTCCTTTTGTTATATAGTTGTAATTTGTTTTGGTGCGATACAAAATTTATTCTTAACATGCAGCCACCGGCTGAAGAAAACAGCAAGCCATTTTGTATAGTGTAGGGTGTTCCCTATATTTGCACTGGTGGCGATCTTTGATGCCGAGTGGATGTAATCTATGCAATCGCCTTAATAGCCTAGCATTAGTTTCGGCCTTATTTATTTCCTAATCTTCTTTTTCCCTGGTTTTCTAGTGGCCGCAACAACCATGGGCCATATACGGGCCATAGGATCCATGGGTCTCCTACTGGCCGTCGATAAATGGGCCTCCAATAGGGCCGTAGAGTCGGTGGGCCTCGGGCCGTCGGATAAATGGGTCTACATGGGCCGTAAACGAGCATAATTGGTATCAGCCCAGCACGATAACGGGCCATTAACAGGCCGTAGGACAGCAAAGGATTCATTCTGTCATAGGCATAACGGGTCGTTAACGGGCCAGAATATAGGACGGGCTGGAAACGGCACAATGGGTTAACAGGACAGAAACGGGCCGACTCTTGCCATGGGCGGAATTTGGCCCATTAGGGGAACAGGCCAGTAACGGGCCGACTCTTGCCATGGTCTGAATTTGGCCCATTATGGGAACAGGCCAGTAACGGGACGGAAGTAATCGAGGGACGAAAAGGAGCCCAAGAACATATGGGTCGTCAATAGGCCGAAAGCTAACATGGGCTGGAAACGACCCATGTAAATCACGGGCCGTTAACGGGTACAAAGAAAATTACTGTTCATTATGGGGTAGAGTCACCGTGGGCCTGTAAAGGGCCTAAAGATACGAAGGCCTCATATGGGCCGAAAGACGTCATGGGCCATACATGGGCCGAAAGTTAAATGGGGTGGTGTTATATTCGACTGCCAACATGACGTTGTTGGGCCGATTTCCTTTAGGGCCTAATGGGTTGTGAGTTACCGGGCCGTAAAATGGGCTATTTGCGAAGAGACCGTTAACAGGCTTTTCATGGGCCAGCCCGTTAACTTTTGACCAAGTCAAACGGGCCGACTTTGTAAGCTAAATGGGCCAGTGGTGGGCCGTGGCACATGTCGACATATGATAGGCACCTATTTGACCCACTAACGAGCTGACACGTGTTTCGTCTGGCCAATAATAATTTTACACGTGGAAATTTCCCATTGGTCGGGGCTGTTAACGGGTTATCGGATCCAAAACCCGAACCGATAGCTTAACGGCATTCCGTTACGGTGGATGCCACGTGTCGGTCACCCTTGACAAAAGCACTTCTGTGACGCGCGATTTATCGTCATGGAAGTGGACACTTCCGTGATGATAATTTTGGTAATGTCATGGAACACTTCTACGACAGCACATGTATGACTATCTTGATTCTGTCATAAAATCGTCATGGATGTACATGCATGACAAAAAACGCGACCTACTGTGACAAACACGTATCATCACGGAAGTGTATTTTTTTGTAGTGACACTTGTTTACTAGTGTTGTCGCATCCTGGAGGGCAGTGGGCCAGAAGAAACCTTGCCGGAAAGCCTTGCCGGCAAGAGCCCTTGACCCTATGTGGGAGCCACATATGCCTCCATGTATCTCTGCCAATAGCTCCAGTCCTTCTTCCTGGGAGATGCACTTCAATTTCACTCCATTCGGTCTTTTTCTGTACAGAACATTGTCAACGAACTGGTACAGAGCAGACCGGCGGGCTATTTTCTTTGCTTCTTCCTACTCCTCAAGAAGCTCCCCAATTTGAAGGAATCAGACGGTATGTTGCGCCCATGCTGGAGCCTGTGGCTCGACGGCAAGGACCAAAGGCATTTCTTCCGCCGCGAGAATGGTTGCCTCCACGGCAAAGGCTTGGCACTCCGTCGGAGTCGGTTGTCCCACGGCAGGCTCGGCGTCCATGGCAACTCCTTCGTCGGTGGCTCTAGGGAGCTCGGTAGGGAAGTACTTGTCGGGGCCGGACTTCCTTCGCTTATTCTCCTCTGTTGATGGTTTAACGGATGGTTGAGTTAACCGAAGCACAAAAGTACCTGGTTCCATGGGTAGCTTGAGGGCACCGCACTTCGACTGGTAGTCGGCGATGTCGTTCTCCACTCGGGGGACATGCTCTGCCTGTATATCGTCAAAGTGCTCCTCCAGTTTCCTCACTTCATCCACGTAAGCTTCCATCAACGGGATCTAATAGTCCTTGTTGATCTGCCTGACGACAAGCTACGAATCGCCCCTGACGATGAGCTTTTTGACTCCGAGGTCTGCCGCGATCCTGAGACCGGCAAGCAATCCCTCGTACTCTGTAGTGTTGTTCGTTGATATCTCCCTGGGAAAGTGCATTTGGATCATGTACTTGAGGTGCTCTCCGGTGGGTGCAACGAGCAGCACACCAGCACCGGCGCCTTATAGCGAAAAATCTCCATCAAAGTACATAATCCAGTTGCGACTCGTTTCCTTGCCGGGGAGAGTGGTCTCCTGGACCTCTTCGTCGGGCGTCGAGGTCCATTCAGCAACGAACTCCGCCAAGACTCTGCTCTGAATCGTCGAGGTGCTTTGAACTTCAAACCAAAGCTTGATAGCTCCAAGGCCCATTCCACAATCCTCCCCATTGCATCTGGGTTATGCAGTATCCGTTGCAACAGAAGGCGGGTGATGACGGTGATCTCGCGTGCTTGGAAGTAATGACGCAGTTTCCTCGAGACCATAAGGAGGCCGAAGAGCAATTTCTGCACACCGGAGTACCTCGACCTAGCCCCCTGCAAGAGAGAGCTGACGAAGTAAACTAGGTGTTGCACCATCTTCTTCTTCTGCATCACTTCACCTAGTCGCGCGGGCCCTGTCGCACTAGTGTCAGTCCTTGCTAGGGGCTCAGTCTTGCCGGGACCAAGCCCTGCTGGGGAGGGTTCTGGCTCGCCATCCATCGGCTCTGCCGCCTCTTCGTTGACCTCCCTCTGTGCCACCAGCGCGGTGCTAACCACTTGATTCGTTGCCTCTAGGTATAGCAGCAATGGTTCTTGTGGTTTAGGCGCAACCAGCACTGGGGTAGAGGAGAGGTATTTCTTCAAATCCTGTAGCGCTGCCTCAGCCTCTGGGGTCCACTCCATTGGGCCCGCCTTTTTCAAGATCTTGCAAAAGGGAAGGGCACGCTCAGTGGACTTGGAGATGAATCTGCTCATGGCGGCAACGCAGCAGGTGAGCCGACGCACATCCTTGATCCTCTTAGGTGCCTCAATCTGCTCGATGGCCTTGATCTTGTCTGGGTTTGCCTCAATCCCACGCTATGACACAAAGTACCGGAGAAGCTTGCCGGATGGGACACCGAAGACACACTTCTTAGGGTTTAGCTTGAGGTTGATCCTGCGTAGGTTTGCAAATGTTTCCTCCAGATCTTGCACAAGTGTTGCTTTGTCCTTGGTTTTGACCACTATGTCATCCATATAAGCTTCCATATTTCTATGTAGCTAGGGCTCAAAACCAATTTGGAATGCTCTTTCAAAAGTCGAGCCCGCACTCTTCAACCCGGAAGGCATCCGTAAAAAGCAATATGTACCACATGGGGTGATGAATGTTGTCTTCTCCTTATCTTTTATTGTCATGAAGATCTGATGGTACCCTGAGTAGGCGTCGAGGAATGATAGCAGGTCACACCCGGCCATGGAGTCAACAATCTGGTCGATGCGCGGCAACGGGAAAGGATCTTTTGGACAAGCTTTATTGATATGTGTGTAATCGATACATAGCCTCCACTTCCCATTCGCCTTGCGCACCAATACCGGATTGGCCAACCACGTTGGATGGAGCACCCCTCTTACCAAGCCTGCCACCTCTAACTTCCTAATCTCTTGCATGATGAACTCCTGCCTCTCCAGAGCTTGCTTCCTGACCTTCTGCTTGACGGACTATGCATGAGGACAGACAGCAAGATGGTGCTCAATCACTTCCCTAGGAACGCCGGGATGTCGGATGCTTGCCATGAAAACACATCGACATTCGCCCGCAGGAAAGTAACAAGCTCACTTTCCTATTTGCCATCGAGGGTGGAGCTTATGAAGAAAGCTCCTCTCGTGCCGTCCTCCTTGACGGACACCTTCTTTGTCTCCGGTGGTGCAGCTCTGGACTTCTTGCTCTTGCCGGTGGACCTCTCTGGCATGTCCTCCACGGGAGCACAACACCCCGAAGATGTGCGCTTGCCGGAGTGGGTGCGAGGAGTCTCACTGGTCTTCTTTCCTCCTAGGGCTTCAATGGCAGGAGCAGATACCTTGGCGGCAGCTGCTGCAACCGCTTCCCGATAGAGTTGGTCAGCGCAGATAAACGCATCTTTCTTGTCGGAGGAAACGGTGATGATGTTCATCGGCCCGGGCATCTTCAGTGTGTTGTAGGCATAGTGAGAGGCCGCCATGAACTTGGCCAGCGCCGGGCGGCCGAGGATCCCGTTGTAAGGCAAGGGGATCTCGGCTACACCAAAGACAATCCTCTCTTTCCTGTAGTTCAACTCGCCTCCAAACGTCACGGGCAGCGTGACCTTTCCCTTCGGCTGCCTCCTCCCCGGGTCGACCCCTTGAAACATGCCTGTCTCCTCGAGGTCTCATCAGGGATTTGAAGCCTCTTGATCACAACAGGCGAGATCAAGTTCAGACCGGCCCCGCCGTCAACTAGCATCTTTGTCACCTTGAGGTTGCGGATCGTTGGTGAAACCAACAACAGCAAGCACCCGACGCAATAGTGCCGTCAGGGTGGTCCTTGGTGTCGAAGATGATAGGCGTGCTAGACCACTTCAGTGGCTTCTGTGCATCGAGTGACGGTTTCGCTGTTGTGATCTCACGTGTCCACTGCTTGAGCTGGCGGTGGGACACATACAACGAGGCGCCACCATCGACGCACATGGCCTCTGTAGCTTTCTGGAACTCATGGTCGCCGGACTCATCGTCCTCATCTTGATTAGCGTCTTCCTGCTTCTTGTCGCGGCCCCGGGCGGGCCTCTCTTGCTGATTATCCTTGCTGCGGCGGCCTCCTTGGCCACCGCGCCTCTTGCCGGATCCTTCAGCACCGTCTTGGCCCTTCTCCTTGTCCTGCCGCTCATACTCGGCTTTCTGCTTCTCAGCGAGCAGCTCAACTTGTCGGCAGTTCTGGAGGTCGTGGCCTTTAGTGCGATGGATCTTGCAGTACTGCTTGTGGGAGCCCCCTGGCTTGTCGGCAGCCGCCAAGGCCCGGCAAGTGGCACACCCGACAACTTCCTTGCCGGGATCGCTTGCCTTGGCCTTTTTGGCACTGCCGGTGTCGTCGGACCCCTCGACGGCAAGCACGGTCTTGCCCTTGCGCTTCCTATTATGGCGCCGGCCCTTCTTCGCCGGGGCGGCGGTGTCATCTGTGGAGTTGGTTTCCGCGCCAGTGTCCTCACCGGGGTACTTCCTCCCCACTTCAGCTCGAGCGCACTGATCGGCCAAAATATAAAGATCAGCTACATCCTTGACCTTGTTCATCGCCAGCTCCTCACGCATCTTGCGGTTGCGCACATTCTGATGGAATGCACTAATCACGGTGGCAGGATGAACATGTGGGATGTTATACTACACTCGGCTGAACCTTTGGATGTACTTGCGCAAGTTTTCTCCTTCCTTCTGGGGGATGATGTGCAAATCGCTCGCCTGGCCATGAGCTTGGTGGCCTCCAGTAAAGGCGCCAACAAACTCATGACACAGATCCGACCAAGAAGAAATGGAGTCCACCGGCAAGTGCATCAACCATGACATAGCATTGGGCTTGAGTGCCAACGGGAAGTAATTGGCAAGCACCTTATCGTCGCGTGCCCCAGCAGCTTGCATCGCGATGGTGTAGATGCTGAGGAACTCCGACGGGTGAGTCTTGCCGTTGTACTTCTCGCCAACGTCAGGCTTGAACGTGCGGTGGGAGGGCCACTCGAACTGCCGCAGCTCACAGGTGAAGGCCGGACAGCCCACCTCGTAGGGTAGGCCACCGTAGCCTCCCGGTGCTGGGTGGTCCATAGTGGGCCCTGCCCGCCTGTCCGACTGGTGGCGTGCATCGCGCCGGTGCTTGATGGTAGTTCGAGCATCTTCATGAGCTCTCTCCCGAAGAACTTGACGTTGGTCGCGGTGGGTCCACGGATCGGATGACGCTATGGAGATATCATCTGGAGCGCCGTCGCGACGGATCGACACCCGCGGCGGCTGGTGTGGAGGAGAAGAGTGCACCGTGGCTGCATCGCCCCCGGCCCGTCCACCACTGGCATGCGGCGGCTCGACGGAGGGACGGCCTACGGGCCCCGCTGGTTGCGGCTCATTTTGGTTGGTGATGCCGATGAGGCTCCGGACAGTGGCTCTCCATTAGTCGAGCTTCTTCGCAGCAGGAGGAAAATCGAGGAGCAGCTGAGCGCATGCCAGAGCTTCTGCTGGTGCGGGCGGCGGCGAAAGCTGCGTTGACCGTGACGCGCTCTGACTTCTAACTACGTTAGAAGGAGCCCTATCACGGCCCTGCGGTTGTCCGCCATTTTCGCCAGCACCTCGGCGCGCATGCTGGCCCTCCTCGTCACGTGAAGGGCGTGCGGGACTCTTCCCAGGGCGGCGCCCAGGGTCACCAGCGGAGCGGCGCTGCTCATCGCGCACAGCTTGAGAAGAGCGTGCCATAGGCGCCAGTGTTGGTGTCTTGGAGGTCGCCGCACCGCCGTCTGGCGGCACGACGACGCCCCTAGAGGGCCCCGCACCGCCTGCGGGGGGGTCAACTCCGTCTATAGAGTTTGCGATGTGTGGCTCGTCGCCTGGCGCATGAACGACGCCGCTCACCAGTCTTGGACTGCCATGGGTGAAAGCACAAGTGCTCACTGGGTGATTTTGGTAATTTATGTGAACATATCTCTTGTTGGACTAACACTTTCACATAGTATGTTTCAGATAAGTTCAACAATGGAGTGGTATGGACTAGAGGATGTGGAACCTCTTCGAGATGCTAAGGACAAAGGATTGGCTCAAGCTCCAAGCACAAGACTCTACTCTATTTTAGTGATCCAAGATCACATTGAGTCTATAGGAAAAGCCAATACTATCAAGAGGGGATGAGGTGTTGCTTAATGGCCTGCTTGCTCAAAGTGCTTAGTGATATGCTCCAAAGCCCTCAACTACTTTCTCACATCCACATATGACCTAACCCAAAAGTCCAACTCGGCTCCACTGATTCTTTCTATCCAGCACCACCGAGTTTAGATGTCACACCCACTGCCACAAACCCTAGACAAATCGGTCTCACCGATAGGGATCTCGGTCTCACCGATAGGGATCTCGGTCTCACCGAGATGGGATTGTAATCTCTCTGTATGTATCTATTACCAAAATCGGTCTCACCGAGTTTGTGTAATCGGTCCTACCGAGATTACAATGCAAACTCTTTGTTCCTCTTCGTAACATTTTGGTCCAACCGAGATGAGTGAATCGGTCCTACCGAGTTTACCTGACCAACTCTCTGGTTAGCTTATTTCCAAAACTGGTCTCACCGAGTTTGTGTAATCGGTCTCACCGAGATTACGTTATGCCCTAACCCTAACCATATCGGTCCTACCGAGTTGCATGTCGGTCCCACCGAAAATCCTAACAATCACATTATTTGCTAAATCAGTCCTACCGAGTTTGACGATTCAGTCCCATTGAGATTGTCAAGTTGTGTGTAACAGTTAGATTTTGTGTGGAGGCTATATATACCCCTCCACCCACTCTTCATTCGTCGAGAGAGCCATCAGAACATGCCTACACGTCCAACATACATTTTCTGATAGAGAACCACCCACACTTGTGTTGAGGTCAAGATATTCCATTCCTACCATATGAATCTTGATCTCTAGCCTTCCCCAAGTATCTTTCCACTCAAATTTTCTTTCCACCAAATCCAAATCCTGTGTGAGAGAGTTGAGTGTTGGGGAGACTATCATTTGAAGCACAAGAGCAAGGAGTTCATCATCAATACACCATTTGTTACTTCTTGGGGACTGGTATCTCCTAGATTGGCTAGGTGTCACTTGGGAGCCTCCAACAGGATTGTGGAGTTTAACCAAGGAGTTTGTAAGGGCAAGGAGATCGCCTACTTCGTGAAGATCTACCCTAGTGAGGCAAGTCCTTCGTGGGCAATAGCCATGGTGGGATAGACAAGGTTGCTTCTTCGTGGACCCTTCGTGGGTGGAGCCCTCCGTGGACTCGCACAGTCGTTACCCTTCGTGGGTTGAAGTCTCCATCAATGTGGATGTACGATTGCACCACCTATCGGAACCACGGCTCAAAAATCTCTGTGTCTCCAAATTGCGTTTGCACACTCCAATCCCATCCCTTTACATTCTTGCAAGTTGCATGCTTTACTTTCCGCTGCTCATATACTCTTTACATACTTGCTTGATATGTATTGTGATTGTTAAACTTGTGCCAAAACTCCACTTCACCTTAAAGAATTTAAAAACTGCAACTTTTCTTGCTTAATGCCTAATCGCCCCCCACGACGAACCCCTGCCTTGATCTCTCCGCCTCCTCGCAGCCAGCCTGACGAGGCTACTCCTGAGGAAGCTTTCCTGTCATCCGCCCCGCGAGGCTTGGTCCCTCGCGAGGGTCTTGAGCTTGAGTTGGTGAAGATGGGCCACACTGGGCCATTTCTTGAGCCACGCTGCAGGCCGCAGGCAGGCAAGTCTGGGGACCCCCATTCCCAGAACGTTGACAGTAGCCACTGGGCCCAAGGCACGCCCGGACTTGGCTTAGTAGAGAAGCAAAGGGGCAAGTGCGAAGCGCCACAGGCCCCAACAGCCTGTGGCCTTGGGCGCCGCATGGTAGTTGATTGGACGTGGGCGTCTCCGCTTCCCCACGATGCCTCGGCAACTGTCCGACAAGACAAGTCCCTGCATGCAAAAACCAGTCATGATTACCTGTGATCGTGGAGGCCAATGGTTGGCCTCCTTCAGCTATAAGTACGGAACGGTGCGAGCCCTTCCAGCCTGTCATTCTTTTCTACGCCTCTCCTTCTTCGCTCCTCCTTGGACCCGTCGACAATGGCGTCGATCCGCCGGTTCTTAGCCCAAGAGAAAGGGAAAGCCCCCCGAGAGGGGCCCGTCCCACTTCCGCTGAAGAAGCGGCAGGTCCCCTATCGTCGAGACGAGGGTGCTCGGCAGGAGGCGTCGAGGCCTTGGTACGAACGGCCTCCCCCTGGATATCCACTGCCCTTGTACACCCAGACCGAGGGCCCTAGGGAAGAGGTTGCCGGGCGGCGCCGCCCTTGTCGCCGGCGTCGCCAACGGATCACGGCGGTGCGCATCGTTCCTCCTGGAGTCCATGCCACGAACTCCTCCCGCAAATTCATGCTTCACGCCGTCATGCCTCCAAGCTCCTGGATCCGTCTTCCTGCTTCCTTCGCCTTCGAGTTACCGCCGAGGGGGCCTCGGGAGCTTTGGCTGCAGCATGCCGACTGCCGCACCCCCGCGACCGAAGCGGAGGTAGAAGTTGTCGCACCTGGCAAGGTCTTCATGACCCGAGGTTGGGGCGACATCGCCAGGGTTTGCCGAATGGAGGGCACCCTCGTGATCCATCTGGAGTACGATGGCGCCTCCCAGATATTCTTTAAGGTCTTCGACAGGAAGGACGCCAGCTGGAGTGCTGTCCCAGAGGCAGCGGTCGGAGCTCTGGAGAGGCGAGGGCCAGCCCTACCGCCCGCCTTCCCAGCAGCTCCTTAGGCAGCACCGGCCGGGCTGGAGGGTCCAGCGACTCCCCTGAACTTCTCCTGACTCCGGAGACGAGTGACGACAGCTACGAGCCACCGAGCTCGCGCCGCGCCCGGGGCAGTGCCGGTGCACCTGGCGGTCGGCGCGGCTGACCTGGATGAGGTGGACACCGGCCCCTTGTGGCCCACTGTTGATGATGGTGTCTGCCACTGTGGTTCATGTAGTTAGGGCTCCTTAGGATTTGTGTCTTTTGTTCCCTGCGAGGAACCAAGAACACACCCCGCAGGGGTTTGTAAAGCGTCTGTAGTCTCTTTTGTTAATACAATCCTCATCGCGAAGTAGCGTGAGATGCTCGTCCTGTCTCAGCTTGGTCCCTCCTTTCTAACCTCACGAGGGCCCAGTGCTCTGCACCGACAGGTCCCGGTCCCCAGGCGGGCTTTACCAGTCGCTGGTATGCCAGGTCGCGATGCCGTGGTCAAGGCCAGGAGGTGAGCGGCCCGAGGTCCAGTAAGAGCCCCCGAGGTGCGGTGCTCGGGAGGTCCCCTTTAGCGCTCAAGCAGCCGTCGCTCGGCGAAAAAGGAGCGCAACATCGCCAGTACAGGGCTGCATTAGGTACAAAGTTGGTGTTGTGTTAGCTAGCAGTTTCGAGGAGTGACCTATCTCAGGAGCTTGAAGCCATTTCTTGGCGTTGCGCCTGGCCCGCGCGTCAGCAGCTGGGAGGTTGCCTGGTGAGGTCATTGCGATCCTCCGCCTTCTCGCCCGCACTCCCCTTCATGCTCTACGTCCTCGGGTCTCGGTCCTGGAGCGGGCTCAGCCGTTGCTGGTATGCCAGGTCGCGATGTTGTGGACAAGGCCGGGAGGTGAGGGCTGGAGGGCCAGTAAGAGCCCGTGAGTCCCGATGCTCAGGTGCCCCCACCCTTTAACGCACAAGCAGTTTGTGCGAGTGAGAGAGGAAGAGGGGCCACGGAAGCCTCGCTCGATGCTGTCCCTTAGAGAGACCCTGTAAACTCATCACGAGAAAAATGAGAGTTGCCATCACAATCGTCAGCCAGCCACCGGTTGCTCTGGGGGAGTGATGAGGGCACTGAGGGCTTGGTGAGGTCGCACCTTGCGGGGCTGACGCAGCCAGAGCTCCGCCACTCAGGTTTGTCGACATGTAGGGATGGACTCATGCACAAGCGTCGTGTCAGGGAGAGCAGCTCCGAAGGTTGGTGTCAATCGAGCGGGCAATCAAGCCAAGCAGGTTAAGTATGGAAGGGTAGATTAGCTTAGGCAGGTCCGAGAGCGATACACGCCACTGGATCAGGCCTGAGCAGCTTGGGGATAATGCAGCCCGAGGGGCGCCCCCAACAAGGTAACCTAGAGGCATGAACAAAAGAGATACACGCCACGGGGACGGAACCACGCGGCTGAAATGAAACTTGAAAGGCGTCACCTGATACCATTGGAGATGAAGGAATGCTGGAGTAGCTGATGACGCATGGTGTGGAAGCCGATCCTCACGAGCCCCCAGGGCCTAGAGCCTCGAGAGGCTCCGGGGGCACAGGCGGCTCTTCAAGGACCATCTCCGTCTCTGCCAGGAATGCGCAATGCCTAACCTCCTGAGCCTCCAGGATGCTCCTCAGCAGGCGCTGATGAGCGGCGACCGCGTTCGGCAGACCAAGAGGCATGCGAACGTAGCTGTGGGGTGGACCCTCGCAACATCCCGCGCGCGAGGGCCAGAGGCGCTCCTGAGATGCGGCTCAGTTGAGTACTGGTACGTCGATGCAGACGCGCAGCCCACCATCCTCGCCTGGATGGGGAGCTACGGCGGGTAAGCGGCGGCTGCCGCACATGATTCTTGACTCCTGCAGCTCCTGAGTGTTTCTTGCGATGAACTCCTGAGGGTTTGGCCCTCCTTGCTTCACACCATCCTGAGGGAAACGTGCTTTGAAACACGCCTCCAACTGGTGCCCGAGCACCTCCCTCGTGACCTTGGCAAAGTCGGTGGCCCTCCAGGAGAGAGCCCCCGACCCTTGCCCGAGGAGGGCGCCAGGCGCGCCTTCCTATGAGACAGAGGGAGGCGCCCCTTGGACAGGCACGAATCCTAGCGCGATGCCCCTGGACGTGCCTGCCTCTTGATGGTTTGGACCAGGTGATGTTTTCTTCTTCTTAGGGACTGCCTCGGGAAGGCCCCTGCTCCTGCGATCTGGGTCTTCGATTGTCGCGGCTTGGAAGGCACGTTCGAGAGAACACACTGCATCCTTCTCCTCGCAGGGGACTGTGATGACTCCACCGCTTCCTGGCATCTTGACGACATTGTAGCCATGGTGAATCACCGCCATAAACTTGGCCAGGGCCAGATATCCAAAGATGGCGTTGTAGGGCAGGCGAATGTGGGCGACGTCGAAGTCGCTGAGCTCAGTGCGGTAGTATTTGCGCTGTCCGAAGGTGACAGGGAGGCAGACCTGCCCTATCGGGGTGGTAGAACCGTCAGTGACTCCTGAGAAGGGATTGGTTGGCTGAAGTTGGTCATACGACACTTGGAGATTGTTGAAAGTTTCGACAGACAGAACGTTGAGTCCTGCTCCACCATCAATGAGGGTCCTGGTGACCTGCACGTTGCCGATGACTAGGGAGCAGAGCATCGGGAGGACACCTGTTGTTGCTGCGCACTTGAGTTGATCCGCTGAATTGAACGTGATGGCACACGTGGACCACCTGAGAGGTCGCGAGGCTTCAATTTTAGGGAGGACTGCATTCACCTCGTGAGCAAACTGCTAGAAGATGTGTTGAGAGGCTGGGGCTTGAGCTCTGCCTAGGATGCAAGCAATTGCGCGCGGCTCCTGGAAGCCCCCAGCCCCCTCGTCCTGATGCTGGTCTTCATTCCTCCCTGGTGGTGGCAGCATCGGAGGGAGGCCTGCATTGCCTTGCGGGCGGTCCTCGCGAGGCTGATCCCTCCATCCTTCCTCGTGAGGCTGGTCTTGCCAGCGGTCCTCGTGAGGTCGGTCACGCCACCCTTGGTGAGGGCCACGGTCTTCCCATCGTCCTCCACCTCTTCCTCCTCCTCGGCCATAGCCCCGATCGTTGTGCTTGGGGCGTCGGCCAATACGTTCATCTCGCACAGCCCTGAGCTCCTGGCATACATTGGTGTTGTGGGTGTGGAGGTCGTGGTACACCCTGTACCGGCTGCCCTTGGACGACTCTGGCTGATCGCTGCCTCGCTTGGTATCTGGCTCAGCTGCGAGCACAACTGCTCCTTTGCGCTTCACGTCCTTGACCTTGGGCTTCTTCTCTTCTGGATCAGCAGCTGGAAGCTCGAGGAGGGAGAGGCGTCCTTCCTCGGCCCTGGCGCACTTGGTTGCCAAGTTGAACAGCTCCAGAGAGGTGCACAGGTCCTTATGGATTGCTAGCTCTTCCTTCATCTTGATGTCTCGAACGCCATCGGAGAAGGCTGAGATGATGGCCTCCTCAGTCAACCTGGGGATCTTGAGGCGGGCATTGTTGAAGCGTTGGATGTACTTTTGCAGGGTCTCCCCTCGCTGTTGCTTGATGTGGCGCAAGTCACTCATGGCCGGGGGCCGGTCACGAGTGCCCTGGAAGTTGGCGATGAAGCGAGTGCGCATCTCGTCCCAAGAGGAGATCATGCTGGGAGGCAGGTTGAGGAGCCATGTACGGGCGCCATCCTTGAGCGCCATGGGAAACCAGTTCGCCATGACCTTTTCATCCCCATTGACAGCCTCGATGCCCAACTCGTAGAGCTGGAGGAACTCCGCAGGGTTAGAAGTGTCGTCGTAGCATGGAGGCAGGTCTGGCTTGAACTTGCCTGGCCAGGCCACGCTGCACAGCTTGGCGGTGAAGGCACGGCAGCCTGCAGTGGCCACAGGAGGCCTTTAGTGACGAAGGGCTTGATCTTGGAGGTCTCCACACACTGCCGCCAGGAGCAGGAGCAGGAGCGCGGTCATGATGTGTCGGTGCAGGGAGCACGCGAGTAGCTTCTTGAGGGCAAGGGATCTCTTGGCAGATCTTTTCTTGCTGCGCGGGCGCTGGACGTGGTGGGTCCCGTCGAGGGGTCGCGCGCCTTGGGGCCAGGGCGCCTTCTTGAGGTGGAGGCGGCGGAGGCGCCTCCAGAGCTGCGTTGCCTGCACAGGACGGCGGGCGATGCAGCAAGAGGGACGGCGCAGGGGAGCCCCTGCGGCGCTGACGAGCTCGGTGATGTGGGCAAGCCACTCATCATAGAGATCGTCGACGGGGCGGTAGTCTGGGAGCTCACGTGCCAGGAGCAACGCGGCGTGCGCGTCCGCAGGACCGCGACGAGCGTGCGACGATGAGCCCGCTGGAGTCAGTGACGGTGTAGCGGTGCGGCCTTCCCACCGCATCGAGGGATGCAGCGATGACGCCTGCTGCTCGTTCCCCGCTGGGCCGGTGGCGGCGTGGGCGGCAGGCGATGGGGAACGACGGGGAGGCCCGCCGACGGGGGCCGCCTGGGCGACATGGGCCGCGAGAGCAGCCCGGCGCTCGGCACGGGCTCGATGAGCGTCAGACATGGATGCAACAGATGACGAAACGCAAGACGGCAGAAGACACGATTCCGGCGCACCCCTACCTGGCTCACCAAATGTCGGATTGTGGGTTCCGGCAGACCCTTGAGGTTCAAACTCTGGGGTGCGCGTGAAGATCTCTCCTCTACCAACTCGCATCTTGTCGCCTCGCTAAGGATCTAGGCTACACGATGAACAACACAAGAGACACAGGGTTTATACTAGTTCGGGCCACCATTGTGGTGTAATACCCTACTCTAGTTTGTGGTGTGATGGATTGCCTCTGGGTGTGATTAAGAACCGTACAAAGGAAGAACAGCCTCGCGAGGGGTGTTCTTGTGGTGGCATTGTCCCTTTGGAGGGGTCGATTCCATATGGCTCTGTACTATGGTGGCTAGCCCTGTATATAGAGTAAGAGGCCCTGGTCCTCTTCCCAAATATTGAGCGGGAAGGGCGCCAACAATTGTCCATTTTGAAGGGGAACATCTAGTACACTTATCCTGACTAAAGTCGGTCCTCGCCTCTCAAAGACTCTAACGATGACGTCGTCCTGGGCTCCACGGTGACCTCCTTCCTGTCGTTCCGCTGGTCTTGGTCTTGTTGCACCGAAATGGTAGCCTTCGCCTGATGCCTTGGCATGTGCTTTCTCCCTTTGCACCAAAGGGGAAACAAGGACACTGCGCAGGCCGGCGCCCGCCTGGCCTCGATCATCATGGCTTGCATCACGGGCACCTCACAAGGTACCCCTGCCTTGATCTCTCCGCCTCCTCGCGAGCCAGCCTGACGAGGCTACTCCTGAGGAAGCTTTCCTGTCGTCCGCCCCGCGAGGCTTGGTCCCTCGCGAGGGTCTTGAGCTTTAGTTGGTGAAGATGGGCCGCACTGGGCCATTGCTTGAGCCACGCCGCAGGCCGCAGGCAGGCAAGTCTGGGGACCCCCGTTTCAAGAATGCCGACAGTAGCCCCCGGGCCCAAGGCGCGCCCGGACTTGGCTTAGCAAAGAAGCGAATGGGCAAGTGCGAAGCGCCGTGGGCCCCAACAACCTACGGCCTTGGGCGCCGCGTGGCGGTTGATTGGACGTGGCGTCTCCGCTTCCCCACGATGCCTCGGCAACTGTCTGACAAGACAAGTCCATGCATGCAAAAACTAGTCATGATTACCTGTGATCGTGGAGGCCGACGGTTGGCCTCCTTCGGCAATAAGTACGGAACGGCGCGAGCCCTTTCAGCCTGTCTTTCTTTGCTACGCCTCTCCTTCTTCGCTCCTCCTTGGACTCATCGATAATGGCGCCGATCCGCCAGTTCTCGATCGAAGAGAAAAGCAAAGCCCCCCGAGAGGGGCCTGTCCCACTTCCACTGAAGAAGCGGCCGGTCTCCTACCGTCGAGACGAGGGTGCTCGGCAGGAGGCGTCGAGGCCTTGGTTCGAGCGGCCCCCCCCTGGATATCCACTGCCCTTGTACGCCCAGACAGAGGGCCCTAGGGAAGAGGTTGCCGGGCGGCGCCACCCATGTCACCGGCGTCGCTGACGGATCACGGCGGTGGGAGTCGTTCCTCCTAGAGTCCATGCCACGAACTCCTCCCGCGAGTTTGTGCTTCACGTCGTCATGCCTCCGAGCTCCTAGATCCGTCTTCCTGCTTCCTTCGCCTTCGAGCTACCACCGAGGGGGCCTCATGAGCTTTGGCTGCAGCACGCCGACTGCTGCACCCCCGCGACCGAAGCGGAGGTCGAAGTTGTCGCGCCTGGCAAGGTCTTCATGACCCAAGGCTGGGGCGAGATCGCCAGGGTCTGCCGAACGGAGGGCACCCTTGTGATCCATATGGAGTACGATGGTGCCTCCCTGATGTTCTTCAAGGTCTTCGACGAGGAAGGACGCCGGCTGGAGTGTTATCCCGGAGGCAGCGGCCGGAGCTCCGGAGAGGCGAGGGCCAGGCCTGCCGCCCGCCTTCCCAGCAGCTCCTCAGGCAGCAGCGGACGGGCTGGAGGGTCCAGCGACTCCCCGAACTTCTCCTGACTCCGGAGACGAGCGACGATAGCTACGAGCCACCGATCTCGCGCCGCACCCGAGGCAGTGCTGGTGCGCCTGGCGGTCGGCGCGGCCGACCTGGATGAGGTTGACGCTGGCCCCTCGTGGCCCATTATTGATGATGGTGTTTGCCAGTGTGGTTCCTGTAGTTAGGGCTCCTTAGGATTTGCATCTTTTATTCCCTGAGAGGAACCAAGAACACACCCCGCGGGGGTTTGTAAAGCGTCTGTAGTCTCTTTTGTTAATACGATCCTCATCGCGAAGTAGCGTGAGATGCTCGTCCTGTCTCAGCTTGGTCCCTCCTTTCTAACCTCATGAGGGCCTGGTGCTCTGTGCCGACAGGTCTCGGTCCCCAGGAAGGCTTCAGCCGTCGCTGGTATGCCAGATCGCGATGCCATGGTCAAGGCTAGGAGGTGAGCGGCCTGAGATCCAGTAAGAGCCCCCAAGGTGGGGTGCTCGGGAGGTCCCCTTTAGCGCTCAAGCAGTTGCTGCTCGACGAGAAAGGAGTGCAACATTGCCAGTACAGGGCCGCATTAGGTACAAAGTTGGTGTTGCGTTAGCTAGCAGTTCCGGGGAGTGACTTATCTCAAGAGCTTGAAGCCATTTCTTGGCGTTGCACCTGGCCCGTGTGTCAGTAGCTGGGAGATTGCCTGGTGAGGTCTTTGCGAGCCTCCTCCTTCTCGCCCGCACTCCCCTTCGTGCTCTACGTCCTCGGGTCCTGGTCCTCGA
>NC_057798.1:761713187-761741858 GCF_018294505.1 Triticum aestivum | reverse complement strand
AGATGAAAAGGGGCCGCAGAGGGCTCGCCCGATGTTGTCCCTTAGAGAGACCATGTAAACTCATCACGAGAAAAACGAGAGTTTCCATCACAATCGTCAGCCAGCCACCGGTTGCTCTGGGGGATTGATGAGCGCACTGAGGGCTTGGTGAGGTGGCACCTGGCGGGGCTACCGTGGCCAGAGCTCCGCCACTTAGGTTTGTCGACATGTAGGGACGGACCCATGCACAAGCGTCGTGCCAGGGAGAGCAGCTCCGAAGGTTGGTGTCAATCGAGCGGGCAATCAAGCCAAACAGGTTAAGTATGGAAGGGTAGATTAGCTTAGGTAGGTGCGAGAGCGATACACGCCACTGGGTCAAGCCCGAGCAGCTTGGGGATAATGCAGCCCGAGGGGCACCCCCAACAAGGTAACCTAAAGGCATGAACAAAAGAGATACACGCCACAGGGACGGACCCACGCGGCCTGGGAATGATGCTGCCCTGGGGGCGCTCCCAGCTGAAATGAAACTTGAAAGGCGTCACCTGATACCGTTGGAGATAAAGGAATGCTGGAGTAGCTGACGACACGTGGTGTGGAAGCCGGTCCTCATGAACCCCCAGGGCCTAGAGCCTCGAGAGGCTTCGGGGGCGCAGGCGGCTCTTCAAGGACCATCTCCATCTCTGCCAGGACTGTGCAATGCCTAACCTCCTGGGCCTCCAGGATGCTCCTCAGCAGGCGTTGATGAGCGGCGACCATGTTCGGCAGACCAAGAGGGATGCGAACGTAGCTGTGGGGTGGACCCTCACAACGTCCCATGCGCGAGGGCCAGAGCTGCTCCTGAGATGCGGCTTGGTTGAGTCCTGGTATGTCGATGCAGACACGCAGCCCACCATCCTCGCCTGGATGGGGAGCTACGGTGGGTAAGCGGCGGCTGCCACGCATGATTCTTGACTCCTGCAACTCCTGATTGTTTCTTGCAATGAACTCCTGAGGGTTTGGCCCTCCTTGCTTCACACCATCCCGAGGGAAACGTGCTTTCAAACACGCCTCCAAGTGGTGCCCGAGCGCCTCCCTCGTGACCTTGGCAAAGTTGGTGGCCCTCCAAGAGAGAGCCCCCGAGCCTTGCCCGAGGAGAGCGCCGGGCGCGCCTTCCTATGCAACAGAGGGAGGCGCCCCTTGGACGGGCGCGGATCCTGGCACGGCGCCCCTGGACGTGCGTGCCTCTTGATGGTTCGGACCAGGTGATGTTTTCTTCTTCTTAGGGACTGCCTCGGGAAGGCCCCCGCTCCTGCGATTTGGTTCTTCAATTGCCGCGGCTTGGAAGGCACGTTCGAGAGAACACACTGCATCCTTCTCCTCGCAGGGGACTGTGATGACTCCACCGCTTCCTGGCATCTTGAGGACATTGTAGCCATGGTGAGTCACCGCCATAAACTTGGCCAGGGCTGAATATCCAAGGATGGCATTGTAGGGCAAGCGAATGTGGGCGACGTCGAAGTCGATGAGCTCAGTGCGGTAGTTTTTGCGTTGTCCGAAGGTGACAGGGAGGCGGACCTGCCCTATTGGGTTGGTAGAACCGTCAGTGACTCCTGAGAAGGGCTTGGTTGGCTGAAGCTGGTCATACGGCACTTGGAGATTGTTGAAAGTTTCGACAGACAGAACATTGAGTCCTGCTCGACCATCAATGAGGGTCCTGGTGACCTGCACGTTGCTGATGACTGGGGAGCAGAGCATCGGGAGGACACCAGCTATTGCTCCGCACTTGAGTTGATCCGCTGAACTGAACATGATGGCACACGTGGACCACCTGAGAGGGCGCGAGGCTTCGGTTTTTGGGAGGACTGCATTCACCTCGCGAGCAAACTGCTTGAAGATGGGCTGAGAGGCCGGGGCTTGAGATCCGCCTAGGATGCAAGCAATTGCACGCGGCTCCTGGAAGCCCCCAGCCCCCTCGTCCTGATGCTGGTCTTCATTCCTCCTTGGTGGTGGCGGCAGCGGAGGGAGGCCTGCATTGCCTTGCAGGCGATCCTCATGAGGCTGATCCTTCCATCCTCCCTCGCGAGGCTGGTCTTGCCAGCGGTCCTCGCGAGGTCGGTCACGCCACCTTGGCGAGGGCCACGGTCTTCCCATCGTCCTCCACCTCTTCCTCCTCCTCGGCCATAGCCCCAATCATTGCGCTCAGGCGTCGGCCGATACGTTCATCTCGCACAGCCCTGAGCTCCTGGCATTCATTGGTGTTGTGGGTGTGGAGGTCGTGGTACACGCAGTATCGGCTGCCCTTGGGCGACTCCGGCTGATCCCTGCCTCGCTTGGTATCTGGCTCAGCTGCGAGCACAACTGCTCCTTTGCGCTTCACATCCTTGAACTTGGGCTTCTTCTCTTTCGGATCAGCAGCTGGAAGCTCGAGGATGGAGAGGCGTCCTTCCTCGGCCCTGGCGCACTTGGTTGCCAAGTTGAACAGCTCCAGAGAGGTGCACAGGTCCTCGTGGATTGCTAGCTCTTCCTTCATCTTGATGTCTCGAACACCATCGGAATAGGCTGAGATGATGGCCTCCTCAGTAACCCTAGGGATCTTGAGGCGGGCATTGTTGAAGCGTTGGATGTACTTTTGCAGGGTCTCCCCTGGCTGTTGCTTGATGCAGCGCAAGTCACTCATGGCCGGGGGCCGGTCACGAGTGCCCTGGAAGTTGGCGATGAAGTGAGTGCACATCTCGTCCCCAGAGGAGATCATGCTGGGAGGCAGGTTGAGGAGCCATGTACGGCCGCCATCCTTGAGCGCCATGGGAAACCAGTTCGCCATGACCTTTTCATCCCCATTGGTCGCCTCGATGCCTGTGGGGACCGATTCTCCGGGTATTAATTCCCAGAAAATGGCCCTAGTACTCATCAGCCCCAGGATAACTGTTAGCTGATGAGGCACCAACTTGATACAGGAATTCCAAGCAAATACAAAAAAATTGTAGTACAAGACCATTCTGGTCTGTGAGTACTACCAATGGTTTCTAATGGTTGATGGCGGAAGCGGTTTGTGAATCATCAGTGTCTATGGGACTCCATGTTTCAACAGGAACAGCTGACCAGGTTAACTCCTATCTTCGCGAGACTGCTATCACCGTTGCTTAAGTTCCGGAACTGTCCGCTTGGTCGCTCCTCTCCGCGCAAGAAATCTGGCCAAGACAATAGCCAGGGACAAGCTAGTGAGTACTTTGAATGTACTCGCAAACATTATGAACACAGGCATAAAATAACAGTGATGTGCTGAAAATATTATATGAACATAATGGTAATCGCCAATGATAAATAAAACTCTGAGGCGTACGAGCATGTTAAAGTTTAAATATGTTATAACATAAAATATTAAAATTATGAAATGAATAACAAAAAAATGCCACAGTCGAGCGTCTGAGCGACACCACATAAAGGGCTTTAAAGGAAATGCCACAGTCGGGCGTCTGAGCGACACCACATAAAGGGCTTTAAAAGAAATGCCGCAGTTGGGCGTCTGAGCGACACCACATAAGAGGCTTTAAAAGAAATGCCACAGTCGGGCGTCTGAGCGACACCACATAAAGGGCTTTAAAAGAAATGCCACAGTCGGGCGTCTGAGCGACACCACATAAAGGGCTTTAAAAGAAATGATCATAGTGAATATCCTGGAGGTAGAACCATCCCAGAGATATTTGATAATGCCAAGAATATCATGGGTTAGTCCACAACAAAATAATACTCATTGTTATCACATGTCACAAGTAGCAATATCCGTCCTGATTTAATAGTTTCACCTCCGAAGACCGACACTAAGACCGACACTTGACCCATCCCAGACTATAGTCCTTACCCATGGACACGGCTATTCGAATAGGTCTTAATCTCTGCAGAGGGTGTACTCTTTACCCACGAGTAACGGATTCCTTTAGTCCATCAGGACTAATTCCGTCTACGGTCTTTTTGTTGAAAACACACCTAACTTGCACACACCAGCTTAACTCACATGCGTCTGGAATCACCCACGACACCTGTCAAGCAAACTCTAAGTGGGGAGGCTACAACATCGACGTAACATGGGATCACAAATTTATACCGCGCGCAAAACTGGGGAAGCTACCCCCCTTCGGCTGCAACCAAAACACCCATGCTCCCGGACCAGGTGGCATGACTACCGGATGCCTCCAGTATCTTCCACCACGGCCTCTCTGTACGGTGTGTGCTAGGAAAGGGGTTGACAACTTACTAAACCGTACCCTACTAATCGTAGAGACAAGTGGTAGTACGAAGCAAGTATGGGGGTTACTGGCACAAGACTCGATCTACGGTCGACTCAGGAGGTTGTATTTTATCCTGCATGATTAGCATAACAATGCACATATTTCAAATAACGAATAGAAACATCATGTGACATACCCCTCATGCCATATCGGACACGACCGTCTCGTCGGAGGACTAGGGACAAGACCGTGTCTACCCAAGACCGAGGCCTTCCCGGCTTCCCTTCCGGTATGCATGAAAGATGTATGACGGTGATTTCCATCACAAATCATGTCAACTTCGTTAGCATAATCTCATTAAAATGTACTCATAAGCAGGATCACTTCCTCACATAAAATAATGTATGCTCGTGTTGCGGTGGTGCTATCACCGATTCAGAAAACACACACAAAATTTACACCAGGGTTCAGAATGCTTGCCTTCAGGTCATGGAAAAGAAGGGTGCATCCAAAACATCTTGAAATCTCCAAAAATCCTATTTAAAAGAATATATATGAATTAACACGCAAAAACAAAATAGCACAAGAAGTCTTGAAATTTTTTCAAATAAAACTTAAAATAAACTAGACAATATTTGAAAGAGGTAGGAAAAAGAATTAATTCATTCGGAGCTGTATTTAAAAAGATACAGCCGGTCAAAGTTTGGTCAAAAATCTGATATTTAAAATAAAAACAGAAAGAAAACGTTTCGAAAAAATACGTACATGTTGAAGGCACATTTTGGAAATGCGCTTCCACTTATCCAGCGTGGCTGCGCCTGAGTCACTGACAGTGGGCCCGCCTGGCCCACTGGTCAGGTTTGACTGGTCTCCCTCCCCTCTTCTTTCCTTGGGCCGGGCAGAGGCGGGGATTCCGGCGATCGTTGCCAGCGAACGGCGGCTCCTCGTGGGCTCCAGATGGTCGGGATGGAACCGCAAGGCTGGGGCGGTCCTTCCGGTGGTCGCTTTGCTCTCTGGGGTGGTCGGGGCTGCCGTCGGTGAGCTCTGCGGCGGACGGTGGTCATTGGAGAAAGTGATTTTGAGGCAGCAGTGGCTTTCGACCAAAATCGAGTAGGGGGACGTGCTCACGGGAGGAAGGGAATGTTCCTGGTGGAGAGAATGGAGAGGGGGAGGCCTTGGTGGCGCTGGACTGGGCGGGTCAGTGGCGGCGGCTGGAGTCTCCGGAGAGGAAGGAGACGACCCTTTCCCTACGATTGACGACTAGGGGGGCACGGGTGGGACGGTGTGAGGCTGCCTGCGTGCGGGTTTGATCTCGGGGGCCTCTTATATAGGCGATGGAGGTCGGTTTGCGGTGGCCGGGGATAAGCTTGCCGGCGACCGCCGTTCTGTAACTAGGGAGACATGGCGGCGACGCGTGCTAGAGGACGAAGTTGTGGATGGGCACGCACTGCTCTAGGGGGCAGGTGGCAAACGCCGGTGGCTTGGGCGGCGCCGACACGGCCGGGCCTGCAAGCGTCCGCCAGCTAGTCGCCACGGCCGTCCTGGCGATGGCGTTGTGGGGTGCCAGGTTGGTCAGGGTGGTGTGGCGGTGCAGGGGAACACGGAGTGTTGGCCGGGACCAGTCACGGGCCGGATTTGGGTGCGGGGTGCGACGCGGCGTCTCGGGCGCACGAGTTCCAAACGCACGCTCTGGGCGCGCCCAGAGCACACCCGGGACATGCTCGACGAAATGCTAGGGCATCCTAGAGGCTGCGGTTGAGGTTGGCAATTAACAGGACTAGTCTAGGCTTAGCGAGGGGACTGAGGGACATGGTGGATTGGTCAGGGGCTCAAGTTCACCATGTAAACTTGAATCCATGCCAAATCTGGCTGTGCACTTAGAGTGTTTGACAAAATGCCAAAGGCACCTAGGTAGTTCTTGGAGTGGCCAAATTCTCCAGAGCAGTGTCTCTATGGGTGCAAGAGAGGGTGGTGAAGTTAGTTTGCAAGAAGGAGAAACTTGCTAGTGCAAGTTTTGCAAAACTACACTTCTGGACAGGAAGTACATGACATTATTACATGGGCTAAGAGTGCTCCAAAGAGTGCATGCTCCTGGACTTAGGGGTTTTGCAGGGTTGGCTACAAGCATGAGAAGACACAAGGTCACTTGAGCAAGAAGGAATGGGGTTGCTGTAGAAAGCACAGGTCTGATCCAGAATGAAAAAGATGTTGTTTCACTCAAAAATTTCTAACAACAATACTGGGTTTTTGCATAAGGTGGAATCATATGCTGCTACTGACATCCCATAATTTTGGTGGGGCTCTAGGGAATTATTTAAATGGGTTGCAGTGCAAAACTGTCCCCTGGACCAGAGAAGAAAAACATGCACAAAACTCATAATATGCAAAGAAATAGATATATAATTGCACAAAAATGATTTAGAGACCTCACATGATGTCTCCAAATTTTGGTTGAAATATTAGTTAAAGTTATCAACTTGTTGAAGTAGAAAAAGAGCTCCAAAACTCAAACAAGTCATTTTAATGATTAAAGCTCAGGGTGAAATAATTTAATAAACAAATCTACTGATTTAGAAATTGTTTTAATGAGATGGCATAGAAGTCCAAAAATTTTGGAAAGCTCCACTTGGGAAAGATGAAACTCATTAACATAAAAAGAAGAGTTTTCTTTCTGAAATCCACAGAAAGGTCCAGAGTGCAAAAATTTAAAACTCCTGGCAAGATTTTAATATCAAAAACTTGGTTAAATTTTTGGGGTGTTACAATTACTAACCCCCTTAAAAAAATCTCGTCCTCGAGATTTGCTAAGGTCTGTAAAACAAAAATTATTTTTACTATATCAAAAGATCATTTTACACAAGCGGTAAAAAGAGGCTACAGTGAGAGGGCAATAAGTGGTGAATAACTACAGTGTGGTACTGGCGTTGTGCAGAGAAGATCCACGCTTAGAAAAGCAAGAGATTACTACGCTGGACGCCGCGAATTTAGAATAAATTCTAATTCTACAATACGCTGGTTGTACCCGAGAGCACAGTGCTCCCTCTGGCTGACAGGTGGGACCGGGGCCCACTGTCAGTCCCTCCTTCTTCCTCTGGCTCTCTCTTCTTCCTCTCTTCCGCGCGCTTTCACGGCTTTCTCCACCGGCGACGTCTAGCGCGTAGGGCATCTAGGCCGTACTGCGGTAGTGCGCGGCGTGCTTGCTGCCGGTGCAGTGTGCACTCACCTCGCGGGCCAGTGCGCTGTCGGCACTGCTCACGGATTCGTCTCCGAACACCGGCGATCGGGCGACGAGCGGCGCTGGTGGACTTCGTCCACCGTACACCGATCTCAAGCTATAAAACGACCGCGGTGCTCCTTCTTCATCTTCGCACCTGGCCTCGCTTCTCCTCCTCCTTCTCCTCCATTACGGCTCACCGGAGCTCGAGACGAGGCTCTAATGGCGGAGACGGTGCCGGACTGGTACGTGATCCTGGTGTGTGGCGGGCTGGCGGCAGTGCTGGGGCTCTCCGTGCTCCTGTGTGCGATGATCTATGATGATCGTTGTGATGCTGCCGCTCGGGTGCTGGCTCTCCGCGGTGGCGGTGATCACGAGGATTAGGCGTAATCCCGAGTGTTAACCGTTATCGCTGTGCTGGAGGTGGATGGTGTCCGGAAGATTATCTGCTAATCTCTCCCTTGGCGGCATGTGGAGTGCTTAGAATGATGGTTGGTGAGATGCAACATAGTTGCGTGTATTTCAGGTAGTGTAAGAGTCCGAGTGGTTGTGGGTCTGCTGCCGTGGTGCTGCGTGAAATAAAACAGATAATTCATGCAGCGAGAGGATAAAAGATGCAGCAATTCTGGAAGAAGAAAAATCTCATTCCAGGATTTTTCGCGGTTACACAGGTTGCTCATGAAAAAAAACCACTCACAAATGTAGAAACTAAATACTCGACTCGTCGCACAAATTCGAGGTACCATGCATAAGTTACAACATGATAATAAATGCTAAAATAACAAGTGCAGCAGTGATGTCTAAAATGAGAACGGTAACTGGACAGGTTCTCGAGGAAAAGTCTCTGGTAGTGGAATGCACTCCTCTTCTATCAGAGGAAGTGGATTGATCAGTCGATGTATGCGTCTCTCCAGATCGGGCCTCAGTGGTCTGCCAATGGCAATCTAAGGATTTAAATCAGTGAGATTCTGGAGATAATCCATCACTCGCTGGTTCAAATGCTCTTGAGCGATGATGTACTGGATGAGGTTGGCTAGCACTGGGTCTCTCTCAATCCGCCCACCGGGGAAAGATGTTACTCCCCTGGGCGTTGCACGGCTCGGGAAGTAATAATATCCTCGCTCGCGGGCATAGGGCACCGCGGATCGAAGACGAGCAATCGCTTCGTTCGCAGCAGCCTCTATGGCCAAACGTGGGGTTGGCATAGATTTCCCCATGAAGGAAACCTCCGTTGGATCTTGGTTGGGGTCTACGGGAGGAATGTGTACTGCTGCCCAATATTCCGAGGTGGAAGGGGTGATTCTCGATTTGAACAGCTCGTACTGGGTGGCTGGGTAGAACCCATGGTACTGCAGGTAAAGTCCCACAATATTTTGACAAAGCTACCTGGGGTTACATCTGGCATTCTCCGATAAATACTAGGGCTCGGCATGGCAAGAAATGGCTGTGAGAATGGTGCACGAGGCGAGGGCTGCTGGGTAAGGTCACAAGCAAGCCTTCTTATATAGCGTCTGGGCTGACCTATTTACCGTGGTGAAAATAAATATGCCTGATTAGCCCCAAAAGACGGGGTCAGTGTCAGGAGATTTACATATCTCACAAAGTGACGTGTTACTGTGCGTGTCGTCGGGGTTGGTTTTGGTAGCTGTGCCCGGGAAATGTGCACTATGTGCTGACACAAATACGCGAGGCTACCATTAAAATAGGGGCACAACGAGCGGCTGCTCTAATACACAAGATTACGTGATTACAAAGCGGGGATGTACTGAGACTCGGCACTACTCGTACAGCTTAGTCTACCTCATTTACGTCTAAATGGGCGTGCCTGGTGGATGTCGAGGCTTCTCCACGTGTCTCACTGTCGGGATTAGTCGGAGATGGCGGAGGAACTGCAGGGTCGGGGTAGCGATGATGACCATCGCGGGGATTGTTGGCCACAATCCCGTTGGAGTGTGCTCCCAAAAGGTGATGAAGCACTTCTGGGGTCATCAAGACACCTTGGCCGCTGGTTGGGGCTGACCTCAGGGTCTCGATTGGGTGTCCAAACAGCACGACTGGGTTGTCAGGGTCGGACTCGGCTTCCCTGCTTGCCGGGGCTCGGTGAAATAGCTCTCCTCGAGCTGCGATCAGATCAATAGTGATTTGATCGAACAATGCCTCTAGTGCACTTACATAGCGCACTAGGTGCAACAATGCGGGATCCGTCTCGTGATCTCCGTTGGCGACTTGGGGTGGTCTACCATACCCTTCACGCCTGGGGTAGTAGTAGAACGAGCGACAGTTAACTCTGGGCGACAATTGCCGGAGTTGAACTATAGCTTCTCGAGCGGCTAGCTGGATGGCTTGTGGCTCGAAGGAAGTTGTTCTTCCGGTGAACCTGTAGGGGCGTTCTGGCGACAAACCCCTACAGTAGATGTGCACAGTGGCCCAGAATTGGCGGTCTTCACCGCTCATTGGTCCTTGGTACACGACATATTCTGGGGGCTCTTCTAACGCGTAGGCACGACGGGTGAGGTTTGCGAGTATGGTCACGAAACCTCCAAGATTGGTTGATGTGGTTTCATTGTGCACTATGGGACCAGGCATTGTGGCTAGGTTGGGGAAGAGGTTGTGCTTTGCTGGGTTGAGGCTAGCGTGCCCTTTTTATAGAAAAGGGGACGGAGTCTTCCTTCGCACGCTTGCGAATGAGACATTTTTGCCATCAGTCATTGGTGTTTGATCGACAGGCTAGACTGATAGGTTGGGCACCGACTGCCAAAAGTGTCAGGATCACTGTGTGGCTATCTTGCACGGGAAGCTTGGCTGGGGTTTTGGTTAGGGTATGCTAGGTTGGTTTACCTAAGTTATCCGACCTGGCTGAGATAGGATTAGCCAATGGTTAGCCTGGCTCTGATACCAAGTCTGTGGGGACCGATTCTCCGGGTATTAATTCCCAGAAAATGGCCCTAGTACTCATCAGCCCCAGGATAACTGTTAGCTGATGAGGCACCAACTTGATACAGGAATTCCAAGCAAATACAAAAAATATGTAGTACAAGACCATTCTGGTCTATGAGTACTACCAATGGTTTCTAATGGTTGATGGCGGAAGCGGTTTGTGAATCATCAGTGTCTATGGGACTCCATGTTTCCACAGGAACAACTGACCAGGTTAACTCCTATCTTCGCGAGACTGCTATCACCGTTGCTTAAGTTCCGGGACTGTCCGCTTGGTCGCTCCCCTCCGTGCAAGAAATCTGGCCAAGACAATAGCCAGGGACAAGCCAGTGAGTACTTTGAATGTACTCGCAAACATTATGAACACAGGCATAAAATAACAATGATGTGCTGAAAATATTATATGAACATAATGGTAATCGCCAATGATAAATAAAACTCTGAGGCGTACGAGCATGTTAAAGTTTAAATATGCTATAACATAAAATCTTAAAATTATGAAATGAATAACAAAAAAATGCCACAGTCGAGCGTCTGAGCGACACCACATAAAGGGCTTTAAAGGAAATGCCACAGTCGGGCGTCTGAGCGACACCACATAAAGGGCTTTAAAAGAAATGCCGCAGTCGGGCGTCTGAGCGACACCACATAAAGGGCTTTAAAAGAAATGCCACAGTCGGGCGTCTGAGCGACACCACATAAAGGGCTTTAAAAGAAATGCCGCAATCGGGCTTCTAAGCGACACCACATAAAGGGCTTTAAAAGAAATGCCACAGTCGGGCGTCTGAGCGACACCACATAAGGGGCTTTAAAAGAAATGCCACAGTCGGGCGTCTAAGCGACACCACATAAAGGGCTTTAAAAGAAATGCCACAGTCGGGCGTCTGAGCGACACCACATAAAGGTCTTTAAAAGAAATGATCATAGTGAATATCCCGGAGGTAGAACCATCCCAGAGATATTTGATAATGCCAAGAATATCACGGGTTAGTCCACAACAAAATAATACTCATTGTTATCACATGTCACAAGTAGCAATATCCGTCCTGATTTAATAGTTTCACCTCCGAAGACCGACACTAAGATCGACACTTGACCCATCCCAGACTGTAGTCCTTACCCATGGACACGGCTATTCAAATAGGTTTTAATCTCTGCAGAGGGTGTACTCTTTACCCACGAGTAACGGATTCCTTTAGTCCATCAGGACTAATTCCGTCTACGGTCTTTTTGTTGAAAACACACCTAACTTGCACACACCAGCTTAACTCACATGCGTCTGGAATCACCCACGACACCTGTCAAGCAAACTCTAAGGTGGGAGGCTACAACCTCGACGTAACATGGGATCACAAATTTATAACGCGCGCAAAACTAGGGAAGCTACCCCCCTTCGGCTGCAACCGAAACACCCATGCTCCCGGACCAGGTGGCATGACTACCGGATGCCTCCAGTATCTTCCACCACGGCCTCTCTGTACGGTGTGTGCTAGGAAAGGGGTTGGCAACTTACTGAACCGTACCCTACTAATCATAGAGACGAGTGGTAGTACGAAGCAAGTATGGGTGTTACTGGCACAAGACTCGATCTACGGTCGACTCAGGAGGTTGTATTTTATCCTGCATGATTAGCATAACAATGCACATATTTCAAATAATGGATAGAAACATCACGTGACATATCCCTCATGCCATACCGGACACGACCGTCTCGGCGGAGGACTAGGGACAAGACCGTGTCTACCCAAGACCGAGGCCTTCCCGGCTTCCCTTCCGGTATGCATGAAAGACGTATGGCGGTGATTTCCATCACAAATCATGTCAACTTCATTAGCATAATCTCATTAAAATGTACTCATAAGCAGGATCACTTCCTCACATAAAATAATGTATGCTCGTGTTGCAGTGGTGCTGTCACCGATTCAGACAACACACACAAAATTTACACCAGGGTTCATAATGCTTGCCTTCAGGTCATGGAAAAGAAGGGTGCATCCAAAACATCTTGAAATCTCCAAAAATCCTATTTAAAAGAATATATATGAATTAACACACAAAAACAAAATAGCACAAGAAGTTGTCTTGAAAAATTTTCAAATAAATCTTAAAATAAACTAGACAATATTTGAAAGAGGTAGGAAAAAGAATTAATTCATTTGGAGTTGTATTTAAAAAGATACAGCCGGTCAAAGTTTGGTCAAAAAATCTAATATTTAAAATAAAAACAGAAAGAAAACGTTTCGAAAAAATACGTACATGTCGAAGGCGCATTTTGGAAATGCGCTTCCACTTATCCAGCGTAGCTGCGCCTGAGTCACTGACAGTGGGCCCGCCTGGCCCACTGGTCAGGTTTGACTGGTCTCCCTTCCCTCTTCTTTCCTTGGGCCGGGCAGAGGCGGGGATTCCGGCGATCGTTACCGGCGAACGGCGGCTCCTCGTGGGCTCCAGATGGTCGGGATGGAACCGCAAGGCCAGGGCGGTCCTTCCGGTGGTCGCTTTGCTCTCTGGGGTGGTCGGGGCTGCCGGCGGTGAGCTCTGCAGCGGACGGTGGTCGTCGGAGAAAATGATTTTGAGGCAGTAGTGGCTTTCGACGAAAATCGAGTAGGGGGACGCGCTCACGGGAGGAAGGGAATGTTCCTGGTGGAGATAATGGAGAGGGGGAGGCCTTGGTGGCGCTGGACTGGACGGGTCAGTGGCGGCGGCTGGAGTCGCCGGAGAGGAAGGAGACGACCCTTTCCCTACTATTGACGGCTAGGGGGGCACGGGTGGGACGGTGTGAGGCTGCCTGCGTGCAGGTTTGATCTCGGGGGCCTCTTATATAGGCGATGGAGGTCGGTTTGTGGCGGCCGGGGATAAGCTTGTCGGCGACCGCCGTTCTGTAGCTAGGGAGGCGTGGCGGCGACGCGCGCTTGTGGACGAAGTTATGGATGGGCACGCACTGCTCCAGGGGGCAGTTGGCAAACGCCAGTGGCTTAGGCAGCGCCGACACGGCCGGGCCTGCAAGCGTCCGCCAGCTAGTCGCCATGGCCGTCCTGGTGATGGCGCTGTGGGGTGCCAGGTTGGTCGGGGTGGTGTTGTGGTGCAGGGGAACACGGAGTGTTGGCTGGGACCGGTCACGGGCCGGATTTGAGTGCGGGGTGCGACGCGGCGTCTCGGGCGCACGGGTGCCAAACGCACGCTCTGGGCGCGACCAGAGCATGCCCGGGACATGCTCGGCGAAATGCTAGGGCATCCTAGAGGCTGCGGTTGAGGCTGGCAATTAACAGGACTAGTCTAGGCTTAGCAAGGGGACTGAGGGACATGGTGGATTGGTCAGGGGCTCAAGTTCACCATGTAAACTTGAATTCATGCCAAATCTGGCTATGCACTTAGAGTGTTTGACAAAATGCCAAAGGCACCTAGGTAGTTCTTGGAGTGGCCAAATTCTCCAGAGCAGTGTCTCTATGGGTGCAAGAGAGGGTGGTGAAGTTAGTTTGCAAGAAGGAGAAACTTGCTAGTGCAAGTTTTGCAAAACTACACTTCTGGACAGGAAGTACATGGCATTATTACATGGTCTAAGAGTGCTCCAAAGAGTGCTTGCTCCTGGACTTAGGGGTTTTGCAGGGTTGGCTACAAGCATGAGAAGACACAAGGTCACTTGAGCAAGAAGGAATGGGGTTGCTGTAGAAAGCACAGGTCTGATCCAGAATGAAAAAGATGTTGTTTCACTCAAAAATTTCTAACAGCAATACTGGGTTTTTGCATAAGGTGGAATCATATGCTGCTACTGACATCCCATAATTTTGGTGGGGGCTCTAGGGAATTATTTAAATGGGTTGTAGTGCAAAACTGTCCCCTGGACCAGAGAAGAAAAACATGCACAAAGCTCATAATATGCAAAGAAATAGATATATAATTGCACAAAAATGATTTAGAGACCTCACATGATGTCTCCAAATTTTGGTTGAAATATTAGTTAAAGTTATCAACTGGTTGAAGTAGAAAAAGAGCTCCAAAACTCAAACAAGTCATTTTAATGATTAAAGCTCAGGGTGAAATAATTTAATAAACAAATCTACTGATTTAGAAATTGTTTTAATGAGATGGCATAGAAGTCCAAAATTTTTGGAAAGCTCCACTTGGGAAAGATGAAACTCATTAACATGAAAAGAAGAGTTTTCTTTCTGAAATCCACAGAAAGGTCCAGAGTGCAAAAATTTAAAACTCCTGGCAAGATTTTAATATCAAAAACTTGGTTAAATTTTTGGGGTGTTACAATTACTAACCCCCTTAAAAAAATCTCGTCCTCGAGATTTGCTAAGGTCTGTAAAACAAAAATTATTTTTACTAGATCAAAAGATCATTTTACACAAGCAGTAAAAAGAGGCTACAGTGAGAGGGCAATAAGTGGTGAATAACTATAGTGTGGTACTGGCGTTGGGCGGAGAAGTTCCACGCTTAGAAAAGCGAGCGATTACTACGCTGGACGCCGCGAATTTAGAATAAATTCTAATTCTACAATACGCTGGTCGTACCCGAGAGCACAGTGCTCCCTCTGGCTGACAGGTGGGACTGGGGCCCACTGTCAGTCCCTCCTTCTTCCTCTGGCTCTCTCTTCTTCCTCTCTTTCGCGCGCTTTCACGGCTTTCTCCACCGGCGATGTCTAGCGCGTAGGGCATCTAGGCCGTACTGCGGTAGTGCGCGGCGTGCTTGCTGCCGGTGCAGTGTGCACTCACCTCGCGGGCCAGTGCACTGTCGGCACTGCTCGCGGATTCGTCTCCGAACACCGGCGATCGGGCGACGAGCGGCGATGGTGGACTTCGTCCACCGTACACCGATCTCAAGCTATAAAACGTCTGCGGTGCTCCTTCTTCATCTTCGCACCTGGCCTCGCTTCTCCTCCTCCTTCTCCTCCATTATGGCTCACTGAAGCTCGAGACGAGGCTCTAATGGCGGAGACGGTACCGGACTGGTACGTGATCCTGGTGTGTGGCGGGCTGGCAGCAGTGCTGGGGCTCTCCGTGCTCCTGTGCGCATAGAAGTCCAAAATTTTTGGAAAGCTCCACTTGGGAAAGATGAAACTCATTAACATAAAAATAAGAGTTTTCTTTCTGAAATCCACAGAAAGGTCCAGAGTGCAAAAATTTAAAACTCCTGGCAAGATTTTAATATCAAAAACTTGGTTAAATTTTTGGGGTGTTACAATGCCCAACTCGTAGAGTTGGAGGAACTCCGCGGGGTCAGCAGTGCCGTCGTAGTGTGGAGGCAGGTCTGGCTTGAACTTGCCCGGCCAGGCCATGCTGCGCAGCTCGGCGGTGAAGGCACGGCAGCCTGCAGTGGGCACAGGAGGCCTTTGGTGATGTAGGGCTTGATCTTGGAGGTCTCCGTGCGCTGCCGCCAGGAGCAGCATGGGGTCTTGGCGCGCTGGAGCAGGAGCGTGGTCATGACATGCCGGTGCATGGAGCACGCGAGCAGCTTCTTGAGGGCGAGGGATCTCTTGGCAGCTCTTTTCTTGCTGCGCGGGCGCTGGACGCGGTGAGTCCCGTCCAGGGGCCGCGCGCCTTGGGGCCCGGGCGCCTTCTTGAGGGGGAGGCGGCGGAGGCGCCTCCGGAGCTGCGTTGCCTGCACAGGATGGAGGGCGATGCAGTGAGAGGGAAGGCGCGGGGGAGCCCCCTGCGGCACCGATGAGCTCGGTGATGCAGGCAAGCCACTCGTCATAGAGATCGTCGACGGGGCGGTAGTGCAGCAGTTCACGTGCCAGGGGCAACGCGGTAGTGCGACGATGAGCCCGCTGGAGTCAGTGACGGGGTAGCGGTGCGGCCTTCCCGCCGCACCGAGGGATGCAGCGACGATGCCTACTGCTTGTTCCCCGCCAGGCTGGTGGCGGCGTGAGCGACAGGCGACGGGGAACGACGGGGAGGCCCGTCGACGGGGGCCGTCTAGGCGACATGGGCCGCGAGAGTGGCCCGGCGCTCGGCACGGGCTCGACGAGCGTCAGACATGGATGCAATGGACAACGAAACGCAAGACGGCGGAAGACATGATTCCGGCGCACCCCTACCTGGCGCGCCAAATGTCGGATTGTGGGTTCCGGCAGACCCTTGAGGTTCAAACTTTGGGGTGCGCGCGAAGATCTCTCATCTACCAACTCGCGTCTTGTCGCCTTGCTAAGGGTCTATGCTACACGATGAACAACACAAGAGACGCAGGGTTTATACTAGTTCGGGCCACCATTGTGGTGTAATACCCTACTCTAGTTTGTGGTGTGGTGGATTGCCCCTGGGGGTGATGAAGAACAGTACAAAGGAAGAACAGCCTCGCGAGGGGTGTTCTTGTGGTGGTGTTGTCCCTTTGGAGGGGTCGATTCCAGATGCCTCTATACTATGGTGGCTAGACCTATATATAGAGTAAGAGGCCCTGATCCTCTTCCCAAATATTGAGCGGGAAGGGCGCCAACAATTGGCCATTTTGAAGGGGAACATCTAGTACACTTATCCTGACTAAAGTCGGTCCTCGCATGTCAAAGACTCTGACGATGACGCCATCCTGGGCTCCATGGTGATCTCCTTCCTGTTGTTCCGCTGGTCTTGGTCTTGTTGCAGCAAAATGGTAGCCTTTGCCTCATGTCTTGGCATGTGCTTGCTCCCTTTGCACCAAAGGGGAAACAAGGACACTGCGCAGGCCGGCGCCCACCTGGCGCCCGCCTGGCCTCAATTGTCATGGCTTGTGTCACGGGCACCTCACGAGGTACCCCTGCCTTGATCTCTCCGCCTCCTCGCGAGCTAGCCTGACGAGGCTACTCCTGAGGAAGCTTTCATGTCGTCCACCCCACGAGGCTTGGTCCCTCGCGAGGGTCTTGAGCTTGAGTTGGTGAAGATGGGCCGCACTGGGCCATTGCTTGAGCCACGCCGCAGGCCGCAGGCAGGCAATTCTGGGGACCCCCGTACCCAGAACACCGACAACGGCAAGGTGAACCAAGTATTGATACGGAAGCATCCACAAGTGGGACACACCAAGATGAAGGAAACGAGGAAGTACACCAAGATGAACATCAACAACATCCTTGTCCACCACGACAAGAGAACGACAACGTCAACAACAAAGAAGTCCAAGAAGAAGAACAAGATGAAGAAGATGTTCCACCTAGATCCAAGCAAAAGCTTTCACGAGTTCGAGCAAGAGTTTCTAAAGATCATCCCGTCGAGCAAATCTACAATGATATCCAAACCGGGAGAATCACTCGCTCTAAAACTCATTTAGCTAAGTTTTGTGAACACTATTCATTTATCTCTAGCATTGAACGTATGAAGGTTGAGGAAGCATTGGAAGATCTAGATTGGATAAACGCCATGCATGAAGAGCTACACAACTTTGAGAGAAATCAAGTTTGGACATTGGTTGAGAAGCTCGACAACAACCACAACATCATCGGTACCAAATGGGTGTTTCGCAACAAGCAAGATGAAGATGGACAAGTAGTTCGCAACAAAGCATGTCTCGTCGCCCAAGGCTATGCACAAGTCGAAGGTATGGACTATGGTGAGACATATGCCCCTGTTGCTAGACTTGAGTCCATTCGCATCTTACTTGCCTATGCTAATCACCATGATATCACCTTGTACCAAATGGACATTAAAAGTGCTTTTCTAAATGGTGAAATAGAGGAGGAAGTTTATGTTAAGCAATCTCCCGGCTTTATAAATCCTAAGAAACCTAATCATGTTTACAAACTTCACAAAGCTCTTTATGGTCTTAAACAAGCTCCTAGAGCTTGGTATAAATGCTTGACCAAGTTCCTCATTGAAAAAGGCTTTGAAATTGGAAATTTTGATTCTACTCTTTTTACTAAAAGGGTTAATGGAGAACTATTTGTGTGCCAAAACTATGTTGATGATATTATATTTGGTTCGACTAACCCTCACTTTAGTGAAAAGTTTGGAAAGCTAATGTCGGAGAAGTTGGGGATGTCTATGATGAGTGAACTCAAGTTCTTTCTCGGTTTGCAAATCAAGCAAACTAAGGAAGTTACATTTGTCTCTCAAACAAAGTACACCAAGGACTTATTCAAGAAGTTCAATATGCAAGAATGCAAAGGTATGACTACACCCATGCCTACTAGTGGACATCTTGATTTGACCAAAGATGGTGAACCGGTTGATCAAAAGGTTTACCGCTCCATGATTGGTTCATTGTTATATCTATGTGCTTCACGTCCCGATATTATGCTGAGTGTGTGCATGTGTGCACGATATCAAGCCGCTCCTAAAGAATGTCATCTTAAGGCCATGAAAAGGATAGTGAGATACTTAATCCATACACCAAACTTTGGCATTTGGTATCCAAAGATTGCCTCCTTTAATCTTGTTGGCTACTCCGACTCGTACTATGCCGGTGACAAGGTTGATAGAAAGTCCACTTCAAGTACTTGTCAATTTCTTGGTAGATCTCTTGTATCTTGGTCTTCCAAGAAACAAAACTTAGTATCCTTATCCATCACCGAAGCAGAATACATTGCTGCTGGTTCATGTTGTGCTCAATTACTTTGGATGACCCAAACTCTTAAAGATTATGGGATATATGTGAAACATGTTCCGTTGCTTTGTGACAATGAAAGTGCTATCAAAATTGCTCACAATCCCATGCAACATTCTCGAACTAAGCATATCGAAGTTCATCATCATTTCATTCGAGATCATGTTGCCAAAGGGGGCATTAATCTTAAGCATGTTCGCACCGAAAAGCAATTAGCTAATATATTCACTAAACCACTTGATGAGAAAGTGTTTTGCAGGTTAATAGGTGAACTTAACATCATTGATGCTTCAAACTTGGAGTAGGAACTCCATTTGATACATGCAAGACATGAGCCTATGACTAATCGTTGATATCTCTCTTATGATGATAATCTTATGTCTTGGAAATATTTGCACCTTGCATGTTATCTAACCCGTGTAGGTACTTGGATGAATCTAAATCTATGATATTGTGACCCACTCACATCTTGAGCGATCTCTACATCACCAAGTCTCTACACAATAGTGGTTGAAGACAAGGAAGCACGAAACCATTCAAACATATCCTTTGACAAATTCTATGTTGAGTTTCATGATTGTCATATTGGATACACAAGTGCTCTTCCTTGCAAAACTAACCCATGTAGGTAGACGAACTCAAATTCCAAAGTGGTGCTCCCAACTCTTGATGAGCTACATCAATCTTGAGCAACCCTCATAAGTTCAACTACATGATCATGATCAACACCACCACCCAAGGTATGTTATTCCATCTTAGAGAAGCTTTACTCCAAGTCATGAGTCAAAGCAACTCGATAAGATGTGAATACATCAAAATGCTTAAAAGAATAATGGTAACCCCATTTTGAGCTTAAACGATGAGTATGACCCATGATCAAGTGATCTCACTTGACTCCTAAGTCAATATACTCTAACATAGGTGACTTTGTCGCCAACCAATTCTAGATGAAGTTCTCTCATGTTTCTTTTCTGTGCTCTTGCATTTGTCTCATGCATATTTGTTTCCCCTTTGAAAAAAAACTTCATCTAGATTTCTTTTCTTTTATTTTCTGTTCTGCATTCCCTGCATCCAATTCCTTGCAAATCTTTGTGAGATCTTCCTTTTCTAGAGAGCTTAGGTGACACATGTTTTCTCTGTGATGAACTCGGTCACACCGGTCTGATATTTTCGGTCTAACCGAATCCTTTCGGTGCAACCGAAGCATAAAACTCGGAGTCACCGATTTCATAGCAGGAAAGACAGTTTGCCACTTGTTCCTGCATTACTTTTGAACCAGCTCCACTCAATGAATCTTGTCCACTACCAGCATCACATTCAACTTGCTGCTTTGTTCTGTGACTCAAGGACCAAACCCATTCGTGACAAAAATCCAGAAGAACCCTTCTTGGAAATTGATGTCAAAGGGGGAGAGGGAGATCACATCAAAGCTTAAGTAATCATATCTATAGGGGGAGAGAATACTCAAGGGGAGACAGAGTAATCATCAAGGACCCCAGATGCTTGGTGTTCAAGAGGAGAGAAGTCACATGTCTTCCAGAGGGGAAAGACATGTTCATATTTAGTTGTTTGCATTAGCTCTGTTTCTTTTCTTTGAGCTCTGATTTTCTGTTCCTTATCTTCTCCTAGTATCCCATGTTAGATTCAGGGGGAGCAAGATCTAAGGGAAGGAAATCATTGAATTCATTGCACAGCTTTACCTTTGGGGACATGTCTATGTTCAATGTGGTACTTAGTACTTACTCTACATGTCATCCCAGTCTTGGTTCTCTTGTGGTTTCTTTTGTTTGCTTTGGCTAGTAGGTGTATCTGTGTTATCTAACCTTGTTTATGCGGGTTCATTTCATCCTAAGCCAACCCAAGACCACAAGGTAAGTATATGCATCATAGTCACGTTTATGAGGATTTCTTGCTGATGTACATATTGTTTGCAAGAAGGACTCATGAGCACGAAGGTACATTTCCTATATTCACATCTTTTGCTCTGATGCATATAGCCAAGATACATGTAACACATTGCCTACACTATCATGGTTATGCATTCACTTGCTCCTATATTCCATATTCACATGATTGCATACATGTAAGGGGGGCCTATGCATGTTACATGTCTTTCCAAAGCTTTACTTGTTACTCTCTGTATCTTTATCTAAAGCTTTGATGTATGTTGTCATCAATTACCAAAAAGGGGAGACTGAAAGCACAAGTGCTCCCTGGGTGATTTTGGTAATTTATGTCAACATATCTCTTGTTGGACTAACACTTTTACCTAGTATGTTTCAGATAAGTTCAACAATGGAGTGGCATGGACTAGAGGATGTGGAACCCCTTCGAGATGCTAAGGACAAAGGATTGGCTCAAGCTCCAAGCACAAGACTCTACTCTATTTTAGTGATCCAAGATCACATTGAGTCTATAGGAAAAGCCAATACTATCAAGAGGGGATGAGGTGTTGCTTAATGGCTTGCTTGCTCAAAGTGCTTAGTGATATGCTGCAAAGCCCTCAACTACTTTATCACATCCACATATGACCTAAACCAAAAGTCCAACTCGGCCCCACCGATTCTTTCTATCCAGCACCATTGACTTCAGATGTCACAGCCACTACCACAAACCCTAGGCAAATCGGTCTCACCGATAGGGATCTCGGTCTCACCGAGATGGGATTGTAATCTCTTTTTATGTATCTATTACCAAAATCAGTCTCACCGAGTTTGTGTAATCGGTCCTACCGAGATTACAATGAAACTCTTTGTTCCTCTTCGTAACATTTTGGTCCAACCGAGATGAGCGAATCGGTCCTACCGACTTTGCCTGACCAACTCTCTGGTTAGCTTATTACCAAAATCGGTCTCACCGAGTTTTTGTAATTGGTCTCACCGAGATTATGTTATGCCCTAACCCTAACCATATCGGTCCTACTAAGTTGCATGTCGGTCCCACCGAAAATCCTAACGGTCACATTATTTGCTAATCAGTCCGACCGAGTTTGACGATTCGGTCCCACCGAGATTGGCAAGCTGTGTATAACGATTAGATTTTGTGTGGAGGCTATATATACCCCTCCATTCACTCTTCACTCGTGGAGAGAGCCATCAGAACGTGCCTACACTTCTATCATACATTTTCTGATAGAGAACCACCTACACTTGTGTTGAGGTCAAGAGATTCCATTCCTACAATATGAATCTTGATCTCTAGCCTTCCCCAAGTTTTTTTCCACTCAAATCTTCTTTCCACCAAATCCAAATCCTGTGAGGGAGAGTTGAGTGTTGAGGAGACTATCATTTGAAGCACAAGAGCAAGGAGTTCATCATCAATACACCATTTGTTACTTCTTGGAGAGTGGTGTCTGCTAGATTGGCTAGGTGTCACTTGGGAGCCTCCAACAAGATTGTGGAGTTTAACCAAGGAGTTTGTAAGGGCAAGGAGATCGCCTACTTCGTGAAGATCTGCCCTAGTGAGGCAAGTCCTTCGTGGGCGATGGCCATGGTGGGATAGACAAGGTTGCTTCTTCGTGGACCCTTCGTGGGTGGAGCCCTCCGTGGACTCGCGCAGCCGTTACCCTTCGTGGGTTGAAGTCTCCATCAACGTGGATGTACGATAGCACCACCTATCGGAACCACGGCTCAAAAATCTCCGTGTCTCCAAATTGCGTCTGCACACTCCAATCACATCCCTTTACATTCTTGCAAGTTGCATGCTTTACTTTCCGCTGCTCATATACTCTTTGCATACTTGCTGGATATGTATTATGATTGTTAAACTTGTGCCAAAACTCCACTTCAACTTAAAGAATTTAAAAACTGCAACTTTTCTTGCTTAGTGTCTAATCACCCCCCCCCCCCTCTAGAAACCTATTATTGATCCTTTCACAGGGTGATGTGGCTGTTCGCGGGACGCGCCCAGGTTCTTTCCGCGACTGGCCTGCTACTGGTCCGCACCGATACAGGTAGTCCGGTCCCGGATGAACCTATCACCATGGTCGTCTTCCTCGTGGGAGCCATGGTGACGAAGAGCTGTGCTACCAGCTACTAAACCAGATTCTCACTACTACGCCCCCTACCTGGCGCGCCAAAGATGTCGGTGGGGAACGACACCTATGGGATCACAAGAATCCCTACTATGGTTGCGGGGCACTGGGTCGTGAGGACAGCGGGATCAGCAGTCAGTACGAGCACGCGACTGATACTTGCTTGATATGTATTCTGATTGTTAAACTTGTGCCAAAACTCCACTTCAACATAAAGAATTTAAAAATTGCAACTTTTCTTGCTTAGTGTCTAATCAACCCCCCCCCCCTCTAGACACCTCTTCTTGATCCTTTCAATTGGTATCAGAGCATTGGTCTCCATTGGTTAGGTTTAAACACCATTGGAAGAAGACGAATGAGGCTACTTTGGGAAGTCTTAGACATAGAGTGCCTATACTTAATGGAGAGTACTTTTATGAGTGGAAAAATGAGATGCTTGTGATTTTCAATGAATATCATTTGAACAAGTACATTGCTAGCCCTTGTGCACCTCATATTGATCCTATGCATCCTACTCTTGATGAGTCAATTGACATGATTCGCAATCTTAGAACTATTGATCTTATCACTAGAGGTTTGCCTAGAAACTTGATAGGTTGCTTGCCTACTCTTAAGTGTGCCTACACCATATGGAAATTTTTTGAGGAACGATTTCCAAATTATTCCTTGAAAAATCTAGATGAAATTATCCATAAGTCTATTGCCTTGAGTAAGATGAATTCAAATGATCCTGAGTTTGGTGATTGTCTATTTGAGCTTACAAATCTTATGCATGCCAAAGGAGATGTTGGAATCATCAGCGATATTATTTCCAAACCTACTAGAAATCATAGAGAAGACCATTGTCAAACTCACTCTAACGAATCACCCTCTCTAGGAATTGATCCATCACATGACGATGTTGAACATGGATACTATGATGAGGATGATGATAGTGACTTTGATCTTGATGATGCAATGAGACACTTTGGTCTTATGGCAAATCTTCAGGGATATATGGCAGGAGGAAAGGGATGGGTTCTTGATAGTGGATGTACCGATCACATGACCGGAGATAAAGACATGTTTCGTGAGCTCGCTGAAAATGATGGCCCTAAAAACTATGTCACTTTCGGTGACAACTCAAAGGGTAAGGTAGTTGGCCTCGGTAAGGTGGCCATCTCACATGATAGATCCATACAAAATGTCATGCTCGTTGAATCTCTTGGATACAATTTACTTTTAGTATCTAGACTTGCTGATTTTGGTTTCAATGTCCTATTTACTGAAGTAGATTGCCAAGTGTTTCATAGAGACAATATAAAATGGTCTTTACCGGCATTCATAGAGGTGATCTTTACATTGTTGATTTCACTAAAAAGGCTCAACCTAGAACTTGCTTTATTGCTAAATCCTCTAAAGGTTGGTTATGGCATAGACGATTAGGTCATGTTAGCATGTGAAACCTTGACAAGCTTATTAAAGGAAATCATATCATTGGCGTTAATGATGTCATATTTGATAAGGATAGACTTTGCAGTGCTTGTCAAGCTGGTAAATAGGTTGGAGGAAGACATCCCGTGAAGAACATCATGACCACAAGGAGGCCACTCGAGCTACTTCACATGGATCTCTTTGGTACCAACGCTTACAAAAGTCTCGGTGGAAATTCTTTTGGTCTAGTTATAGTTGATGATTTTTCAAGATTTACGTGGGTATTCTTTCTCGATGATAAATCACAGGTCCAAAAGATCTTCAAAAACTTCGCTAGGAAGGCCCAAAATCAATTTGAAGTGAAGATCAAGAAGGTTCGCAGCGACAACGGAACGGAATTCAAGAACGCAAATGTGGACACCTTTCTTGACGAAGAAGGGATTTCACATGAGTTCTCGGCTACGTACACACCTCAACAAAATGGAGTTGTTGAGAGAAAGAACCGGACGCTCATCGAAATGGCGAGAACGATGCTTGATGAGTACAAGATGCCGAAGCACTTTTGGGCGGAAGCGATTGAGATAGCTTGTCACGCAACAAATCGCTTGTACCTTCACAAGCTACTCGGCAAGACGGCATACGAGCTCCTCGGCGGTAACAAACCCCAAGTTGGATACTTTCAAGTATTCGGCTCAAAGTGCTACATTCTTGATAAGCATCGTCGTTCTAAATTTGCTCCTAAGCCTCATGAAGGTTTCCTACTTGGTTATGGCTCAAACTCTCACACTTACCGTGTCTACAATAATTTCACCCGAAAGGTTGAAGAGACGCTAGATGTGAAGTTTGATGAATCTAACAGCTCGCAAGTAGAGAAATTGCCAATTGATGTAAGAGACAAAGACCCTTCGGAAGCAATCCAAGACTTGTCTATTGGCAAGATTCGTCCAATGGAGGTGAAGGAGAGTACCTCGTCCGTCCAAGTGGAAGCTTCTACCCCACGGCAAGGTGAACCAAGAATTGATACGGAAGCATCCACAAGTGGGACACACCAAGATGAAGGAAATGAGGAAGTACACCAAGATGAACATCAACAACCTCCTTCTCCACCACGACAAGAGAACGACAACGTCAACATCGAAGAAGGCCAAGAAGAAGAACAAGATGAAGAGGATGTTCCACCTAGATCCAAGCAAAAGCTTTCATGAGTTTGAGCAAGAGTTGCTAAAGACCATCATGTCGAGCAAATCTACAATGATATCCAAACCGGGAGAATCACTCGCTCTAAAACTCGTTTAGCTAAGTTTTGTGAACACTATTCATTTATCTCTAGCATTGAACCTATGAAGGTTGAGGAAGCATTGGAAGATCCGGATTGGATATACGCCATGCATGAAGAGCTACACAACTTTGAGAGAAATCAAGTTTGGACATTGGTTGAGAAGCCCGACAACAACCACAACATCATCGGTACCAAATGGGTGTTTCGCAACAAGCAAGATGAAGATGGACAAGTAGTTCACAACAAAGCATGTCTCGTCGCCCAAGGCTACACACAAGTCGAAGGTATGGACTATGGTGAGACATATGCCCCTGTTGCTAGACTTGAGTCCATTGCATCTTACTTGCCTATGCTAATCACCATGATATCACCTTGTACCAAATGGACATTAAAAGTGCTTTTCTCAATGGTGAAATATAGGAGGAAGTTTATGTTAAGAATCCTCCCGGCTTTATCAATCCTAAGAAACCTAATCATGTTTACAAACTTCACAAAGCTCTTTATGGTCTTAAACAAGCTCCTAGAGCTTGGTATAAATGCTTGACCAAGTTCCTCATTGAAAAAGGCTTTGAAATTGGAAATTTTGATTCTACTCTACTAAAAGGGTTAATGGAGAACTATTTGTGTGCCAAATCTATGTTGATGATATTATATTTGGTTCGACTAACCCTCACACTACTAGGGAAAAGGCTACTAGCAGCGCGGGTAAAATGGCTACTAGTAGTGCGGGTACTCATGCTACTAGTATCGCGCTACAGCTAAAAGTTAGTAGTAGCATGGGTCAAACCCGCGCTACTACTAACTTTGTTAGTAGCAGTGAGGGTTCAATCCGCGCTACTGCTATTGTGAACCGCACTACTACTAATGAAATAGTAGTAGCGCATCTATAGTCCCAACGCTACTAGTATCCAAAATACTAGTAGCGAGTGGTTTGTTCCCACGCTACTACTAACTTATTAGAAATTAAAAAAAATAAAATCAATCAATTCCATTCTATCACACAATTGACGTATCTACTATCACAGTTCCTCATTGTAATGGCAACTCATGTATAATTCATATCTTTTACATCAGTAAGATTGTAAACACAGTGTTGTGTGTGTCAGCTACCTACAGCTACCTACGTAAGTGATTCTTGCCATGTAAATTCAAAACTTCACCACTACTTCTAGACGTCGGAGACTGAGATACGTTGTTATGGTCCCATCCAAAAATTGGCTCACTCATCGATGCATGGCGCCTTCCCGGCCTGATCTCGTGGCCTGCAGCTGCGACGAAACACAGCGAGCAGCCTCGACGAGCCGCACTTGACCGATGGCAGCCGCCGCCTTGAGTTGTGACGCCGTCATGTCCCTCGCACTAGCCCTCAGCTCAAGCAGGCCCCGGTCAATGTCGGCCTCCGCCCTTGAGTTGTGACACTTTTGTTTATCATACTTATCCTTTAAAAGAACCCAGCTCGCTCATCTTAGTTACTAGTGTCAGAATGTACTGCAGAGCAGAATAAGCAGAGAACATGTTGGCTAAATCAAGACATTCTTAAGAACCCTCATTGCCTAGTTAGATAGATATCACAATGCAATAGTGGTGTGAAAATTCAGTTAGCAACATGAGTGTACCTTCAGTGACCGACCTCCTTCTTTAACTTACTATGTTTCTAAACCACATTCTCGTAGGTGTCCTGTAATTCAACAATGCAAAGGTCACATATTTACTTGCATCTAACAAATGATTGACTATAATAATGTAGTGCAAGTATTGCCTGGCCACTAAGTATTGCCCTGCCATTCACCTTCACAGCATCTTCAGCTTTCCTAAATCTTTCATATCCCTGAAAATTACACCAACTGCACAATCAGTTAACCATCTGAACAGCCACAAGAAAGGACAATACGTATTATGATAGTTCTAAGAAAAGAATGGTTAACTAAACTTCAACTGTAAGATTTCTTAGTCTCTGTTTCTATGTATGAAACAAAATGCAAAGCACCTAGTAGGAACTACCCTTAAAGTATAAGCATGATAAACAGAATCATGCCCATGTGGAAACCAAATAAATTGGATTACTAATGGTCATTTCAAAGAAAAGGTGAGACACTTTATCGTGTATGCTAATTATTGTGATTGAACTAAGCTGATGTAAACCAGGATTGAAACAATACACTGGATATGTTCCTTAATGTCTTCATCAAGTATCATTCCATCCTCTCAAGCACATGTTCTATTCATTCCATTTTCAGTCGAAGTGCTGCCTAAATCCTTTCAGTCTTATTCGTTTCTATCCCGTTCTAACCGGAGTGGTTTCATAGTCTATCTGATTCCGTGAGCTTTCGATTCTCGTCATTCCCGTCGTTCCTCTATTCTTCTCGAGTGCTCTCGATTCTTTGCTTCTTCTCTTGAGTTCTTGTTTCACCTCATCCCTTTTCCCTTCCGTCTCGGTCCTAAGATCTCGGGACGAGATCTCTTGTTAGTGGAGAAGTGTTGTAACGCCCCGGATTTGTTGCGCCAGGTGTCTGCCAGTTATTCGCCGTCGTTGCCATGTCATTTGCTTGCGTCTTGCATATTGTCATGTCATCATGTGCATTTCTTTTTGCATACGTGTTCGTTTCATGCATCCGAGCATTTTCCCCGTTGTCCATTTTGCAATCCGGCGCTCCTATGTCCTCTGGCGTCCCCCTTTTGTCTCTCGTTGTGAGTGGGTGTTAAAGTTTCTCGGAATGGCCCAAGTCTTGCCAAGCGGCCTTGGTATACCACCGGTAGACCGCCTGTCACGTTTCGTGCCATTTGGAGTCCGTCTGATATTCCAACGGTTAACCGCGTAGCCCGAAACCCCCCTTTCTCTTTGCAGCCCAACACCCTTCCAAAGTGGCCCAAAACCCATCTAACTCCCCTCCATGCTCTCGGTCGTTCGATCACGATCGCGTGGCCGAAAACCGCTCCTCATTTGGACTCTCCTAGCTCCCTCTACCTATATATTAGTCCCCCTCCCCCGAATTCGCGGACGAAATTCATCCCTAACCCTAAAAAACCCCTCCCAGCCGCCGCCGGACGCGTCCGGACCGGGCCGGACATGTCCGCCCGCCGCCGCCCGACGAATCAGCCG
>NC_057798.1:761705665-761712616 GCF_018294505.1 Triticum aestivum | reverse complement strand
CGCCGCCTTCGCCGGCGCGCGCGCCGCCCGGCCATGGCGCCGCCGCCTCCGCGCCCTCCGGCTGCCGAATTCGCTCGCCGGCGAGCTCTGCCTCGCTGCGCCGCCTCCCCGCGCCTCCCCGTCGCCGTCACGCCTCGCCCCGCGCCGGATCCAACGAGATCCGCTCGGAGCGCCCCGTCCCCGCCTCGCCGGACCTCCCCTCGGCCAACTCTGGCGAGCTCTCCGGTGAACCTCGAAGCCCGCGCCAACCGGGACCAGATCCACCAGGCCCGCCAACCAAACGCCTCCGCCTCGTCCCGGATCCCTCCGTCCCGCTCGTCCTCGTTCCGTTGACTTTTCAGAGTGGTAAAAATCGGCTAAGTCCCCGAATCTGTGACATTGTCATGCCATGTTCATCGCATCATATCTCTGCATCCGTAGCTCCGTTTTGTGCGTGTAATATGTCAAATTGTTTGTCTCAACAAGTACTTCATTTCATTCCATTGCATCATGTTCATTTGAGCTCATCTTGATGCCTGAATCATCGTTGCAAGAGTGCTTCATAATGTTGTCTGCTGTCTGTTAACAGAACAAGCTCTTTTGTCATTTTTGCCATGATTGATGTGTGCATCCTATGAGGTTGATGTCTACATGTGTTTTGATCTAGGATATGCCATCTTTCCAGGAGTGTATGCCATGTATTTTTGTGATCAATGTGGTGACTAGCAAAAGCATGCAATCTAGGCATCGTGATGTTACTGATTTTAGTCCCTGTTCTGCTGTTATTTTGATGCCATGTAAACTTGATGCTACAGAGAGATACATGCTTATTTTGAGATACTTAAGTAAGGATGTTTTGAACATATGGTTGTTATCTATCCATTAATGCCCCTGTTTGCAATTATGGAGTAGTCTACCATGTCATTTGCATGCTCTACTTTTGCTTCAGAATGTTTCCTGCAGATTGTTTACATGTTATTCAATTTTGCCAAGGTTGCTATAGTTGATCCTTGCATGCTATGAACTTGTTCTTGCCTTGGTTTGTTACATAAACATGTCTTCTTGCTGATGCTATGCTTATCTTGTCATGCAATGACTTGTGGTGAGTGAATCGAGCTTGTTAAGTAGGGTACTTGTTGTTGCTGTTTTGCTAGGCTGAATCTGTTATTTGGTGATGCTATGTAAACCTGCTTCTACAAATCATTCTATGCATAATCTGGAGATGATCGCTAAATATGTTTTGTTCTACATGTCATCCTCTAACCATCCATGCCCCTGGTTGCATTTATAGCTTGTTGTAGCTTGTTGTAATCTTGCTCCAAAGTTGCTAAATAATATTGCTGTCAGCCTGTTAACATTAAGTTCAGTTGTTGCCATGATTGTTGCTAGTGTTACATGCACCCTATGAACTTGCTATTGCCATGCTTAGCTTCACAAACATGTCTTCTTACTGTTGGTTGCCTTATCATGCCATGTATTGCTCTGTGGTGAATGGTACAAGCTCACCAACATGCCTTCATAATTCTGTTCTTGCCATGTTTGAATCTGTATTATAACTTGCTATGTTTACATGGGTGCCATCATATCTTCTGATCCTTTTTGGCTTACGGTGAGTAAGGGACTTTTGTTATATGCATTTAGTAGTATCATGCCATGCTTTTGTTTGCCATGATAAGTTCCTGTAACATGTTGTTTGATAGTTCTAAACATTGCAACCTGGTGTTATTTTCTGCAAAGTCTGAATTGTTATTATTTGCAATCTTGCCATGTGTGTTTGAGCATGTTCTAGTGATTTCTGGAGATAGCTCAGTGTTCATGTTTTGATATGCTTTACATGTACATCATGCCCATTCCTTTTGTTTTCTTGTTGAGGTCCTGTAGCATGTTGTTTTGATGCTTGCAATATGCCTAGTTGCTGTTTTGGACGGATTGTTGCTATAACTTGTTTCATGTGTGTGTGTTGAACCGTTGCTCCGTTTTGAGTGTGCTCTATATGAAACTTGCTTAGAATTGCATGTAGTTTCATATTATCATGTTGCATCCTTGTTTTGAGGTGTTTGCTTGATGTTTGGGTGCATTTTGCATCAATGCCATGTTTAACTTGTTTTGCTCATATCTTCTAGGCCGTAGCTCCGAACTAAATGAACTTTATATGTAACTTGACTAGAATCTCGTGTAGATCATCCTTGTGCATATTAACTTGCTGTTTAACAACTTGAACATAAGGTTTATTCAGATCTGGACCAATTTCGAAATTTGCATATGAGGACTTACCGGAATTGTTATATGTTGTTCCCGGCCTCATTTAAACTTGTCTTGATGTGTTGCTCTTGTTTGCATCGTCTCTTGCCATGAGTAGCTTCATGTAGCTTTGTCATGCATCATACTTGTTTGTGCATCATGTCTTGTTCTTGTGTGGTGTGTTTACCATGTTGTGTGCTTCTTTTCGATAGTTCATGTTTCGTTGTGGTCGTGAGGATTCGTTCGTCTACGCTTGGTTCGTCTTCATGGCTTCATCCGTTCGTCTTCTTCATGGACGTGTTCTTCTTCCTTGCGGGATTTCAGGCAAGATGACCGCTACCCTGGATCTCACTACTATCATTGCTATGCTAGTTGCTTCGTTCTATCGCTATGCTGTGTTACCTATCTTTTGCTCATCAAGCCTCCCATATTGCCATGAACCTCTAACCTTTGACACCTTTCCTACGCAAACCGTTGTTTGGCTATGTTACCGCTTTGCTCAGCCCCTCTTATAGCGTTGCTAGTTGCAGGTGAAGTTGAAGATTGCTCCATGGCGGACAGGATTTTGTTGGGATATCACAATATCTCTTATATTATTAATGCATCTATATACTTGGTAAAGGGTGGAAGACGCGGCCTTATGCCTGGTGTTTTGTTCCACTCTTGCCGCCCTAGTTTCCGTCATACCGGTGTTATGTTCCCGGATTTTGCGTTCCTTATGCGGTTGGGTGATTTATGGGACCCCCTTGACAGTTCGCTTTGAATAAAACTCCTCCAGCAAGGCCCAACCTTGGTTTTACCATTTGCCTCACCACCACCTATACCCTTCCCTTGGGTCGGCCAACCCAAGGGTCATCTTTATTTTAGCCCCCCCCCCCCGGGCCAGTGCTTATCTAAGTGTTGGTCCGAACCGAGCAGCCTGCGGGGCCACCTCGGGGCAACTCGAGGGTTGGTTTCACTTGTAGCTTGACTTATCCGGTGTTGCCCTGAGAACGAGATATGTGCAGCTCCTATCGGGATTGTCGGTGCATCGGGCGGCTTTGCTGGTCTTGTTTTACCATTGTCGAAATGTCTTGTAAACCGGGATTCCGAGTCTGATCGGGTCTTCCTGGGAGAAGGAATATTCCTTCATTAATCGTGAGAGCTTATCATGGGCTAAGTTGGGACACCCCTGCAGGGTATAATCTTTTGAAAGCCGTGCCTGCGGTTATAGGCAGATGGGAATTTGTTAATGTCCGGTTGTAGATAACTTGACACCAGATCTGAATTAAAATGCATCAACCGCGTGTGTAGCCGTGATGGTCTCTTCTCGGCGGAGTCCGGGAAGTGAACACGGTTTTTGGGTTATGTTTGACGTAAGTAGGAGTTCAGGATCACTTCTTGATCATTGCTAGTTTCACGACCATTTCGTTTGCTCTCTTCTCGCTCTTATTTGCGTATGTTAGCCACCATATATGCTTAGTCGCTGCTGCAGCCTCACCACTTTACACCTTCCTTTCCCTTTAAGCTTTGCTAGTCTTGATACCCATGGTAATGGGATTGCTGAGTCCTCGTGGCTCACAGGTTACTACAACAACAGTTGCAGGTACAGGTTTATGCGATGATCATGACGCGAGAGCGATGCTTGCTTGCGTTGAGTTCTTCTTCTGCTTCTTCGATCAGGGGATAGGTTCCAGGTCGGCAGCCTAGGCTAGCAGGGTGGATGTCATTTGAGTTTTTGTTTGTGTTTCATCCGTAGTCGGATGATGCTCTTATGTATGATGATGTTGTATATGTGTGGCATTGTATGCCTTTTTTATGTATCCCCGTCTATTATGTAATGTTGATGTAATGATATCCACCTTGCAAAAGCGTCTCAATATGCGGGTCTATCCTTGGTGGGACCTTCGAGTTCCTTTTGGATAGGGTCGCATATTGGGCGTGACAGGAAGGGAAGGAAAAAGGAAAGGGAAAGGGAAGCAGATCGAGAGAGAACCTTGGCAGCCATGGCGTCGTCGGCCGAGCGGAGCGGAGAGGAGCGGAGCGGAGCGGATGGACGGAGGTCCTGTCCAGGCGCGCGAGCTCGCGATTGGAGAGATGCAGCCGACGCCACGGAGGTGGAGCTCCAGGTCCTAGCCCTCGGCCATGGATGTGGAGCTCCAGGTCCAAGCCCTCGGCCATGGACATGGCGGATCTGGGACTAGGAGCCGCCGCCTGACCTATTCTCTTCTCCTCGTCTTCTGGTGAGGGGAGGGGCCAGGGTGGCGGTGGCGGTGGCAGTAGTTGCGAGGAGGCCTGGCCAGCCGGCTGCAGGGCACGGGGCTGCACAAACTCTGGATTGGGAGAGTAGAGGAGGTGGAAGAATGCCGACGGTGGAGGGGATAAACATGGAAGGAGTCCGGGGCTTGGGTGGATTTTTTTTGAGATAAATGTGGGCGGGTGGACGGTGGAATGGGACGGTTGGTGGGGGTGGGAGTATACTAGTAACGCGGGAGCCTCACGTACGCTACAGCTATTCACATAGTGGTAGCGCCGGTTTTATAATCCGTGCTACTACTATGATCTTTTCGCGGGGCACGGTTGAAGATATTTACTAGTAGCATGTTTTTTCTGGCCACGCGCTACCAGTAAATATTAGTAGTAGCGCGGTCAATATGGCACGCTACTAGTAAGTAGCAGTAGCATGGGAAAATATAGCGCGCTACTAGTAAGCGTCTGTCTATAAGCTTTTCCCTAGTAGTGTCACTTCAATGAAAAGTTTGGAAAGCTAATGTCGGAGAAGTTTGAGATGTCTATGATGAGTGAACTCAAGTTCTTTCTCGGTTTGCAAATCAAGGAATGTAGCGATCCGACCCGAATGGATCAAGTCTCTGTGCTTAAGTGTCATCCCTGGATCGGTATACTGACACACACTGTACTCGAGGATTTATAACAGAAGTAAATCACATGTATACAGTAACTTAAATACGATTACCTCAATCCAAATAGCGGAAGTAACAAGGTTGTGGATTCCCATCAACACCAATGGCAAAGTTGAGTATAGGAATCGTAACCCTAATGTATCACTTACTCGTCGTAAGAATCCTACAACATGAGACGTTGCAGCCACAAAGGGTCAGTACATTGAATGTACTGGCAAATTCACACCATAGAGGAATGATGAATAATAACTATCACTACATGCATATATGACTGGTGGAGGCTCTATGGTTAAAATGTTTTTGCGCAAAGCCAAAAAATTTCCCTACTGCAAAGGAATATATTTTATTTAACTATCATTGTGGTTGCTAAACATTGAGAATGGTTAACAGCATTCTCAATCCCAATTAAGCATCATCTTTAAAAACCCAACAAAATTAATTAAAGTAACATGATGAGATTCACATGATAATCCAAGTACTAGATACTCAAGACGTCCATAATCGGGGACACGGCTAATCATGATTAGTTTGTACACTTTGCAGAGGTTGGCGCACTTTTCCCCACAAGACTCGATCTCCTCCGTTGGATTTCTCGCACTTCAGTGTGTTTGAGAAACGGATGACCGAGACACAGTCTTTCAGAAGCGTTAGCACCTTATGATGGGTAGACAGTTTCACCTACTTTCCCCTACATCTGCTAGTCTACCAGTGTAAGAGTTCACATGACTTAATCAACTATGCTAGAGCCCATAGTAGCTTGTGGCTGCACACGGAAGTTTCTAGCATGAATAATCTCATGATCCCTTTGAGCCTGGGTGGCGGTCCATAAAGAAAACAGGCAATCGCTGGAATACCCAGGTGCCTCAATCCACCCAGATGTGTATTAAAATTGCCACCTTAAATAAACCATTTAACTTGACAATCTCACATCTGTCATGGATACACTCACCCAATCCACGTCTACTAGCATAGCATGGCATAATAAGCAAACGTAGAAGTAACTCCCAAGGGTTTGATAATAAAACGGGTAATAGGTACTACCTCATCTACTTCCCAAAACCCACATATTAATCAGATCCTAATCATTCAATTGTTTGAGGATTGATCTAATGCAATAAAACTGGGTAGTAAAGAGGTATGATCAAAGTGTTACTTGCCTTGCTAATGAACCGTGAAACCTAGAGATTCGAAGTAGCAAGCGGCGCACTCCGGGTACTCTATCGCAAACAAACAAGCATACAGTAAGCACTCATCTAATGCACGAGTAAAACCCAAATAATAGATCTAACCAGAAAGTTCAACTTAAGAACTCTAGTTTGCAAAAAGAATCAAATCAAACGAAGCAACGAAAGTCAAACGGCGAAAGAAACAAGCTTCGTTTACTAATCTGGACCTAAGTCAAATTTTACAGTAGAAAAACTTGTTTGAGTTGGCTAAACAGAAAGAGGGTTTCGAGACAAAACTCTAGGCGCTTGAATCGCCTGATTCCGATAAACGAGCGAAAAGATAAACTAAAACGAAAAACAGATCGGAAATCGCGATCAGAAATAATCGCGGAAAATCCGAGAAAAAGAAAAACTGACGAACAGGCTAACGAGCGAACGTTCGCTGTCTGCGGCTAAACGACGAAAACCATTTTTCAAAACGAACTTACGGACGAACGTCCACTAAATAAACTAAACCGGGAAAAAACAGATCTAGAGTTTTTTAAAAAAAAAAACGAAAAACCGGCGGAAAAACCGAACGGTTTTCTCGAGGAAAACCGCTGGCGGCGAGGCGGCGGCTACCTCCGGCGAGGGGGCGGCAGGGTCCAGCGGGGTCGGCGGCGTTC
>NC_057798.1:761702142-761705220 GCF_018294505.1 Triticum aestivum | reverse complement strand
CGGCAGCGACGGCGGCGGTGGCGGCAGCGGTGGTGGCAGCTTAGGGTTAGGGTTTGGGCGCGGGGCGGGCTGGTGGCTCAGGTGGGCTCGGGCGGCGCATTATAAAGGCCCGGCCAGGCGGAGTCCTGGTCGAACATGGCCCAAAGTCGGTTTCATTTTTTTAAACATTACGCACAGAAACACAAATAAAAGAAATACTAAAAGGACTCCAAAAATCCTGAAATAAATTTTCTCTGACTTCTAAAATCAAGCCGGTTTAGATGAACATTTATTTGGGGCCTAAATGCAATTTTGAAAAACGCGCATTTTTCCTAAGTTCAAATAAAATAGCAATAAACTCCAAAATAAAATCTTATTTGATTTTATTATCAAATCCTCAATATTTCTTTATGTTGGGAAAGTCATTTTATTCCCTCTCTCATATTTTAGTATAGAAATAATTTAAGATAAAATAAATAAAATTAAATGATCCTATTTTCAAAATTTGAGAAAATTCAAATATGAAAATAACGAAATTCCCAACTCTCTCTGTGGGTCCTTGAGTTGCGTGAAATTTCTAGGATCAAGCCAAAATGCAATAAAATATGATATGCAATGATGATCTATGTATAACATTCCAAATTGAAAATTTGGGATGTTACAAACCTACCCCCCCTTCAGATGAATCTCGCCCTCAAGATTCGGGTTGGCTAGAAAATAGGTGAGGGTGGTCCTTCAGCAGATCTTCCTCTCGCTCCCAGGTGGCTTCATCCTCGGTGTGGTGGCTCCACTGAACTTTGCAAAACTTGATAACCTTGCTGCGGGTGACTCGGCTCGCATATTCGAGAATCTTGACTGGTTTCTCCTCGTAGGTCAAATCACTATTCTACTGAATTACTTCCAGCAGCACTGTATCTCCCACCGGTATATCAGCCATCTCTGCATGGCACTTCTTCAACTGGGAAACATGGAACACATCATGAACTCCTAACAATCCTTCGGGCAATTCCAATTTGTAAGCGACTTCTCCCATTCGCTCAAGAACTTTGTAAGGTCCCACAAAACGTGGCGCTAACTTTCCCTTAACTCCAAAGCGCTTAACTCCACGAAGTGGAGATACATGAAGATAAACTCTGATAACATCTTGTAGCGACCCGACCCGAATGGATCAAGTCTCTGTGCTTAAGTGTCATCCCTGGATCGGTATGCTAACACACACAGTACTCGAGGATTTTTAACAGAGGTAAATCACATGTATAAAGTAACATAAATACGATTACCTCAATCCAAATAGCGGAAGTAACAAGGTTGTGGATTCCCATCAACACCAACGGCAAAGTTGAGTATAGGAATTGTAACCCTAACGTATCACTTACTCGTCGTAAGAATCCTGCAACATGAGACGTTGCAGCCACAAAGGGTCGGTACATTGAATGTACTGGCAAATTCACACCATAGAGCAATGATGAATAATAACTATCACTACATGCATATATGGCTGGTGGAGGCTCTATGGTTAAAATGTTTTTGCGCAAAGCCAATTTTTTCCCTACTGCAAAGGAATATATTTCATTTAACTATCATGGTGGTTGTTAAACATTGAGAATGGTTGACAGCATTCTCAATCCCAATTAAGCATCATCTTTAAAAACCCAACAAAATTAATTAAAGTAACATGATGAGATTCACATGATAATCCAAGTACTAGATACTCAAGACGTCCATAACCGGGGACACGGCTAATCATGATTAGTTTGTACACTCTACAGAGGTTTGCGCACTTTTCCCCACAAGACTCGATCTCCTCCGTTGGATTCCTCGCACTTCAGGGTGTTTGAGAAACGGATGACCGAGACACCGTCTTTCAGAAGCGTTAGCACCTTATGATGGGTAGACAGTTTCACCTACTTTCCCCTACATCTGCTAGTCTACCACTGTAAGAGTTCACACGACTTAATCAACTATGCTAGAGCCCATAGTAGCTTGTGGCTGCACACATAAGTTTCTAGCATGAATAATCTCATGATCCCTTTGAGCCTGGGTGGCGGTCCATAAAGAAAACAGGCAATCCTGGAATACCCAGGTGCCTCAATCCACCCAGATGTGTATTAAAGTTGCCACATTAAATAAACCACTTAACTTAACAATCTCACATCTGTAATGGATACACTCACCCAATACACGTCTACTAGCATAGCATGGCATAATAAGCAAATGTAGAAGTAACTCCCAAGGGTTTGATAATAAAATAGGTAATAGGTACTACCTCATCTACTTCCCAAAACCCACATATTAATCAGATCCTAATGATGCAATTGTTTGAGGATGATCTAATACAATAAAACTGGGTAGTAAAGAGGTATAATCAAAGTGTTATGGCCTTGCTAATGATCCGTGAAACCTAGAGATTCGAAGTACCAAGCGGTGCACTCCGGGTACTCTATCGCAAACAAACAAGCATACAATAAGCACTCATCTAATGCATGGGTAAAACTCAAATAAGAGATCTAACCAGAAAGCTCAACTTAAGAACTCCAGTTTGCAAAAAGAATCAAATCAAACGAAGCAACGAAAGTCAAACGGCGAAAGAAACAAGCTTTGTTTACTAATCTGGACCTAAGTCAAATTTTACAGTAGCAAAACTTGTTTGAGTTGGCTAAACGGAAGAGGGTTTCGAGACGAAACTCTAGGCGCTTGAATCGCCTGATTCTGATAAACGAGCGAAAAGATAAACTAAAACGAAAAACAGATCGGAAATCACGATCAGAAATAATCGCGGAAAATCCGAGAAAAAGAAAAACTGACGAACAGGCTAACGAACGAACGTTCGCTGTCTGCGGCTAAATGACGAAAACCGTTCATTAAAACGAACATACGGACGAACGTCCGCTAAATAAACTAAACCGGGAAAAAAACATATCTAGGTTTTCTTAAAAACAGAACGAAAAACCGGCGGAAAAACCGAACGGTTTTCTTGAGGAAAACCGCCAGCGGTGAGGCTGCGGCTACCTCCGGTGAGGGGGCGGCAGGGTCCGGCGGGGTCGGCGGCGGGGTCCGGCGGGGTCAGCGGCGGGGCGGCGATGGCCGGCGGCGTAGATG